>NW_015505491.1:1042320-1069853 GCF_001515645.1 Sinocyclocheilus grahami
AACATAGACTATATATATATAAAAAAAATGCTAATGTATTCAGTCCTCAGACTTACACATCTCAGTAGTTTAATCTCGTCCAGTGCAGTCTCAGTGTAGTGCTGGGCACTTTTAACCACTTTCAGTGCCACAAACCGTTTCCGCCTAGAGACAAATGTCATATATTGTTGAATTCATACAGACCAACCCATACATGACTATCTGGCTGACTATCCATAATCTGACATCGGCTTACATCTCAACATTTAGAGATTGTGCATCTAGTTCCAGCAGTTTAATCTCAGGGATTAGGATTCATGTACATCCCAGCATGTAAAGTACTCACTGTAGATCCCAGCACAGCCATACAGTGGAAAAATGACCCCATCCCAGTTTCCTGACCACATGATATCTGCCATTAAACAGGTCTCCAATCTTCACTGGATAATACCCTCCTGAAAAAGTTTAATATTGTTACATAACATAGATTTAAACAGTCATTAACAGTCACTATTGCTGCATTAATTAAGCTATTTTACAGCAGCTTCAAATGTAGGTCATCAGACCAGAATTCAGAGACAGAATTATTTGTTTTGCAATATTAGTTTTATAATAATATACTGCTCTAAATATTTTGTTTCATTAAGTGAAGCTGTTTTGCAGGGTTATTATAGTTAATTAAATCTAAAAGTTTTAAAAACATTTTTGTTAACTGAAATAAACATGAAATAAAATATAAATTTTAGATGAAAAATGTAAACTAAACAAATATATTTAAATGCTAGCTTGCACTAAAATTACTAATTGGAAACAATACTATAAAAACTACAACTGAAATAAAAATAAATTAAACCTAAATAGTAATACTTAAAAATGATAAAATCCCATAAAATTACTAAACTATACTGAAAATACAAAAATTAAAAGGTAATTCAAAATATTAATAAAAACTATAATAGTTTATAAATAAGACTGATTTGCAGTGATACCAGATAAATTTTTTTGTCATGAATAATCTCTTTTTTTTTTTGTCAATAACGTTCCAAATAAAAATAGAAAATTGTGAAACGACATGAAGGACTTTTCATTTGGAAAGAAATTAATTCACTGGATTATCAAAAAAAAAAAACAGGCATTATAGAACGGTTATGAAATATTTTTTATATTTTATATGACTTCTACAGCAAAATGAACTGTGATGAGATACACATCAATTACTGTGACTTATATCACAGTGTATATATTTTTCCACAGTAAGTATTGTTGATACCGCCTCTTTAAAAGGAACACTCCACTATTTCTGAAAATAGACTCAAATTTTCCAACTCCCCTAGAGTTAAACAGTTGAGTTTTACCGTTTTCGAATACTTTTTTGAGCATCTCGCTCAAAAATGACCATAGAGTTTCTAAATTTTTCCTATTTATCTATGCTAAGCTACAGCTAAAAGTGCTACCGCCAGACCCGGAGATCGGCTGAATGGATTCGAAAACGGTAAAACTCAACTGTTTAACTCTAGGGGAGTTGGAAAATGAGTCTATTTTCAAAAATAGTGGAGTGTTCCTTTAAAGTCACCATGAAATCAAAATTTTAAATTCTTATTTTTTAATGGAATAATGTAGTGTTTATTATAAATAATTTATCCGTGCACTTCATTATTTTTTAAAAATTCATGTGCCCTCGTAATCTTTAATCAAAAACGTTAACCTCCCCTCCCCCTCAAAACGACTCCTCTACTTTTCCGGTCATGAGCTATGGCAGAAGGGCGGAGCTAGTGACGTGAGGGGTAAACGCTGGGATAAACAACAGGTGATGCTTCACTTTATAGAAATCAATGCATTAACCAGTGCTGACGCAAGTCATGGGGGAGTACACTACCCTTAAAAATGTAACGTCTCTGTTACTTATGTAACCCTCGTTCCCTGAAGGAGGGAACGGAGACGTCACGTCGGTAACCGACGAATTGGGATGTCGCTTAGAGAGACCAATCCACTTCGAGTGTAAACTAAACGAGCCAAAGCACATTTGCATGCAATGATTGCATCCAGCTGCCGCTGATCACAGCATGAGCCTTAAAAAGGCAGCAAATTCAACGCATACCAGGTTTTCGCTGAGGAGCTGAGCCTGTGACCTGGCCGCTCTGCGGTGGTACAGCAGCCGTGGCGATGGGACGTGACGTCTCCATTCCCTCCTTCAGAGAACGAGGGTTACATACGTAACCGAGACGTTCCCTTTCAGTCGGTCACTCCGAGTCATGTCGGTGACCAACAAATTGAGATTCCTACCAAAGCGCCATGGATGCTGCCCCTTCCAGTGTCCTGTGCGAGCCGCGTGCGCCCCTTTGTGGTGTAGGCCGGGGCTCGCAACAAGAAGACCAGTCACTGTTGTCATAGCACTACCCACTCAGTGAGATTGGATAACACTGGGAAAACATACCCTTTCCGCTTGGAACAGGAACGTTGCGGAAGCCCCATCCTTCCCGAAGGAGGTTTCGGAAGCACTTACACATTTGACATCCGTTTAGGTGCATATGGAAGATTAGAGGTGATTGTAACCCTCATGGAAATGGCACACGTCTGCCGGGGAAACACGGGCTATACCGTGGACTTTACACACATGGGAACCACTTAGGCCTCTACATATGGAACCCAGCCCTCTACCGGTTCTCACGGATTCAGCCACGTCTGACTGCCGAGGGGACGGAGGAGCTCGACAGGGCCTACAGTACGGACACTCTGGAGCAGTTTTAGCAAGCAGACACTAAACCGGGGCCTCTCAGCGCCTCTATCCGTTTGAGGTGAGAACACAGAAGGATACCGGCTTTACACGAAGGCTATAGAATCTAGGTAACGTGTTGGGGGGTCGCCCAGCCCGCAGTTCTACAAATATCTGTCAGCGAGGCGCCACGAGCCAGCGTCCAGGAGGATACAACACTCCTAGTAGAGTGAGCTCGCAACCTGAGCGGGCAGGGCACACCCTGTGCCTGATAAGCGATTTTGTATCATTTTTAACCAAAAAAAGTTACGGACTGCAGATTTAAGTTGAGCATTAGGGATAAATTAAAATAAGATATAAAAAAAATGAATAACTTAAAACCAATTTCTTATGATCATAATTATCCTACCTTTACAGTAATCTGACGGATTCTCTTGTTCTTCATCATCTGACCCGAGTAATTCTGCTGGAGGTGGGGAAAAGTCTGGAGGTGGAGGGCTCAGAGCTTGTGGTGGGGTCGTCTGATTGGCCGGGGCCTGTGGAGTGGGAGGAGTCGTGGAGAGAACGGCAGGTAGACCCAGTGAAGGTGCTATGGGAGTGGAAGGTGGGTCTGGAGACGAGAGGACGCTGGGTGAGGGAACCACTGTGATGGGAATGGAGAGAGGGATGGGGGCCTGAGGCTGCAGGTCTGGAGGGCTCTGGGAGAGGTTTAACGGGGGCGTCGGGGGCGACTCTGGAGGGGTGGCGGATCTGTGGATGGTGAGGATGTGACACAGTTCATCGGAGGAGGGGATCTGGGGTCTGTAGAGCAATAAATAAAAGAAAAAGAGATGTTTAAATACAACATCTGCTGGTTGACATCCTGTGCGAAAGAACATTCTTCTACAAAACGTCACTTGTCTGTTGTCTACGGCAAATGCAGCTATGTTTAAAGGAGCAGAATGTTACTATTTTTAATCAAGATTCGCTGATGACAACTCCATAAATAATAAATCAACAGCTACTACTTTTCATAAGCAATCTCCAGCTGTGACTTTCATATCTAGGGCTTATGATTTCACTTAAAGCACATAGTCTTCAACCATCTGTGCGATTCAAAACATCAATGCACCATCTTAATATAAAGCCCCTCTGTGTCTCAGTCTATCTAGCTTTTATTAAACGACCAATAAGTACATCTAAAAGAGGTTTGCAACAGTGGCCAAACAATATGGATTTTTCTTGATGCTGATATCTAGAGAGCAGGGTTGCCAATAGAATGGCTAACATAAACATATAATATGTTATGCACACACACTGTAAAGCACAAGAACGTTCAGACATCTGGGAAGACAGAATGCAGTGATTATATATAATAATAATATTTTTTTCAATATTTAGTTACTTAATTTTTAGGCATGTAGCACATTTATTATTAGTCACTTACAAAAAATAAAAAAGTGGAAAAACTATCAAATTACATTTTATTATAATATAATATACTATATATACATATAAAATGTAAATTCTCATGTTTTTTTTTTTTACAATCTATAGCAAGAAATTATGCATCATATTTTTTCATCATTGCCATCAACATATCAGTCTGACCTTACATTGCAAACACTACATTGTCTCATTTCATTTTTATTACCCAAAACAAGTGTCAAGGTTTAGACTGGTTTAGGAAGACAGGGCCAGAGAAATACATCAGTTTTGTTTTTTAAGTGATTAGTTCACTAATTGGATTCCTTTGACTCACTATTGATCGAATGCTGCACATTTTACCGACACCTAATAATTTTGGGGGAAATAAAAATGCATATTCACACAATATTTACTCAAAATAAATTAACACACATTTGAAAACATTTTTGCATTTTCCACAAGACTAAGTTATATCTCAAAATATTGTCTGAATAATCAATCTGATATTTCTCTATCAATAAAATAGTATAAAAACAATACATAATTATTCAATATTCATGGAAATTACTGGAAATTTAATAGCATTAAAAGCGTGTCATTTTCTGCCTGTGTTACATAACATAAACAATAATGAAAGCTGATGGTCTTCTTAGAATACGATACTAAGAGCACGTGATATTTACATAGGGGAAGCACATACACATCTGCATGCTATTCTGGCCTACTTCTGAAATTTTGTATCGCAGCACTGCTAATGTCATTTAATCACTTGCATTTCTCCTTATTTGACCATATTCGTTTGTACTAAAGTTCAGTGAGTACTCAATGAATAAATGTGGGAAAATCAGAATTCTGCATAACATCTGTGCAAAATCTGTGGTTCCTATGCATGATGCACGTATGTGCAATATTTACCTAATGTGAATTGTTACGATTTTTCCAGGGATGTGTTAAAATAGGTCCCACATGCATGGACTGGGAGGGAGGGCCATGAGTCAACATGCTTATCTGGAGAAGTGACTCCCATGGCCACCCTCATATATATTTTTAGCAGCATCTCACAGAGCAGAAACCCAGATCTGGATCCTGCAGTTAGACACACTCACCCCAGCTCCAAACTAGAGATCTCCACTGCTGCTGCCGCTGCTTTGCGGTGCTTCTTGTTTTTCTTCTTCTGCTTTTTGCCGTGGCTGTTCTGGGGAAGGCTATTGTCGCTGCTGGATACTGCCATGCATCAGAGAGAAAATCATAAACAACATAATACATATTAGACATGCTGTTATAGGCACCCCCACCCCCAATTCACTATACATGAGCAACTAATGGAGGACAGTCCACCAACAATTTGAGGATATCACATCGCCAAAAGCCTACATGACTCTATTAATCCCATGCATTTATCAATAACCAACCGAATAATTCAAACAATCAGTGTGAATCCAAACATTAGATCCTCTAAACGTGCTCACGCTTAGCTTTAACGCTAACACGGGCTCTAACGTTAGTCATCAAAACAAGCGTCATTTTAACCCTCCGACATTGTTGTATTTATCCTCAAGACACATAACACATCCACAGACACTAACATGTTTAGGGCCGTTTGGCTGTTATTTAATGAAAACACTCTCACCGTTCATCGATATCATCGGGACAGCTGTCACCTCACGCACATTCGCTCCAGTTGGTTCTGCGCATGCGCACCCAGACCGCGCCGTATAGACAGCAGCTCGCGCGATTGAAATGGGACTGCACGAGGACATCATATTTTCTGAACATTAGGCATGCTAAATGTCTAGCAAAATATATTTTTCCACCTAAGGCATTAAAGCGTTATCTTATTTCATGCGAGTGAAACAGAACATGGAAATTGTCGTGTTTTTTTCTAAGCTGAAGCCAGAAATTGTCACAATTTTCCTGAAAATTGTTCGGAATCAAAAAATTATTTTTGTTATTTCTGCTAATATGTCAGCCTGAAATTGTTCACTTTCATTTTTTGGGTGAAATGCGGCCAGCCTGACATTGTCAAAAAATGAGAGATGTAGACGAGTTTGTTTCTTCATCAGAACATATTTAGAGAAATGTATTAGGCTACATCACTTGCTCATCAATCAAGGGCATATAATTTAGTAGTTATGTCCCTACCAATATCCAGCGACTACTAAATTATCTTTAGCAATCATTTTGATCAAACAATTAAATAGGCCTATATGTGTGCCTATGTAACCATTGTTGTTGTAATTTAGGCCCATCTGAAATAGGTCATACCATTGATATTACCTGAGAAGTTAAAGAAACACGCTAGAAAACTGTGTGCTTTCAAGGATGTACATTTATGGGCGGAGTATCCTACGGAAGAGGATTAGGGCCAAGAAATAAAAAAAATGTAAAAATTTAAACCATCTCGAGTTTAAAATCGTTAAATTTCGAGGAAAAAGTCGAAATAACAGGTTGAGTATAAACTCATTAAATTACCATCAAGAAGTTGTTAAATTTTGAGAAAAAAGTCCAAATAAAATGTTGAGAATAAACTTGTTAAATTACGAGAGACAAGTCGCTAAATTTCGAGAAACAACTCGTTAAACTGCGAGAAAAAAGTTGTTAAATTTCGAGAAAAAAGTTGTTAAATTTCGAGAAAAAAGTCGTTACATTTCAAGAAAAAGTCAAAATAAAATGTTGAGAATAAACTCATTAAATTACAAGAAAAAAAGTTGTTAAATTTCGAGAAAAAAGTCGTTACATTTCAAGAAAAAAGTCGTTAAATTTCAAGAAAAAAGTTGTTAAATTTCAAGAAAAAAGTCATTAAATTTCAAGAAAAAGTCAAAATAAAATGTTGAGAATAAACTCATTAAATTACAAGAAAAAAAGTTGTTAAATTTCGAGAAAAAAGTCGTTACATTTCAAGAAAAAAGTCGTTAAATTTCAAGAAAAAAGTTGTTAAATTTCAAGAAAAAAGTCATTAAATTTCAAGAAAAAGTCCAAATAAAATGTTGAGAATAAACTCATTAAATTACAAGAAAAAACTTGTTAAATTTCGAGAAAAAAGTCGTTACATTTCAAGAAAAAAGTCGTTAAATTTCAAGAAAAAAGTCATTAAATTTCAAGAAAAAGTCCAAATAAAATGTTGAGAATAAACTCATTAAATTACAAGAAAAAATTGTTAACATTCTCAACATTTTATTTTGACTTCTCGAAATGTAACGACTTTTTTTCTCGAAAGTTCACAACTTTTTTTTTGTAATTTAATAAATTTATTCTCAACATTTTATTTAGACTTTTTTTTCTAAAAATTAGTCTTCTCGAAACGTAACAACTTTTTTCTCATAATTTAACAAGTTTATTCTCAACATTTTTTGACTTCTCGAAATGTAACCACTTTGTTTCTCGAAAGTTAACCATTTTTTTCTTGTAATTTAATGAATTTATTCTCAACATTTTATTTCGACTTTTCTCGAAACTTAACTTTCTTCTCATAATTTAACAAGTTTATTCTCAATTTTATTTCGACTTTTCTTCTCGAAACTTAACTTTCTTCTCATAATTTAACAAGTTTATTCTCAATTTTATTTCGACTTTTCTTCTCGAAAGGTAACGTTTTTTCTCGAAATTTAACTTTAACATTAATTAAACTTTAATTTCAAGATGGTTTTATTTTTTTTATTATTCCTTGGCCCTAATCCTCTTCCGTACTCTTCCATAAAGAGCATACAGTATAAGGTAGCTGAAGTGTTTAAATCATATGTGCACAGTTCTGTTGAATGGTAAAATTTACCCTCTTTATCTTTATGTTGCTGTTTTGTGTTCATCTGCTTCTCCCATTTGCTCTTTTTACATTGACTATCACTCTATATAGATTAATACAATCAGATAAAACAATTTCTCAAATATTTCTTACAATATATACTGATAAATTTAACATTCACTTCAATGGTATGAGATTACTGGATGCTTTCAACTGATTTTCTATTGAACTGTCACCAACTGAACGGCAGTGGTCAATCTAGGCTATTTAAAATACTGTATAGTGAATTAAGCTAAGCCATTCATTTTCCAATTTCAACATCGCTTGTAATGATTTTAAAAAGCATTTAATGTGCTTAATGGTTGAAACAGAGCTTTTCAAAACTCCTAATCATTGTGTCGCAAAATGATTCACTGTTTCGAAGCGCTCCAATTGAATCACAATTTAATTCAAATCGGAACTTCGGAGCATGAATCATTTTATTTAGATCGGAACTTCAGAGCGGATTCGCAAATCATTTTGTGAATTGAATCTTTTGATTCAGATCTAGACTTCGGTGTGCATATCGACAATATTTTTTTCGGATTTCTTTTTTATTAAACAGTACATCAAAAAAGAAGGTATACAAAATCAATTAAGAAAAAAAAAACTGTGGTTTTACAATAGTAAAATTGTAGTTACCATGTCTTTTTTTTTTTTTTTTTTTACACAGTTTTATTAAAAATACCATGGTTAAATTATGGTTAGTGTAGCCTTGGTTTAACTATAGTAACCATGTTTTTTTTGCCTTACAGAGGACATAGGTTGAATACTAATTTTGATCAAATAATTAAATGTCTGTTGTTATGTCCCCACCAATGCCAAAATCATACCTATTCCCTAGGTTCTGAAGCAAGAAACCGTGATATAATTTTCATAAAAATGGTTCAGAATTTAAACAAAAATCATCCTGTTTTGGTATTGACTCCAACATGTCAGTTAAAGTCATTCAGCCCACAGGAGATGTATCCATTCGATTAATACTGTCCTGAACACCTTTGTTCTGCTGTCTACAAATATCAAAAATCTAAAACAGTAGACAACATCTTCATTGTTAAAATTATAGCTTTATTTTTTCCAGATACAAATTTCCATTTCACTCATTTCAACATTTTGGCTCCCAATTTCTCCTGAATGGAGAGAGTAAGTCTGTTGAAAAACAAAATCAAAAAACAAAAAAAACAAGTCCTCTTCACAATATGTACAGGCACATATACACAATTGTTAGCAAACTATACACAAAACAAATACAAAAGAGTAATGTCTTTAGACTGGGTTTAAGCTCTCTTTTAACCCCAACTTCATTAGAAAATTACCATATATTATTTTTTTACCCTTGTATAAAAGTTGTGTAAAACTCGGTGCCGGGCAAGGGCTCCGTATACACCACCAATTCTCTAAACAATGGTCTGAATTGTTTATCTGCAAAGATACAAAGCCATATTCCACACAACTGGCAAAACAGGAAAATCGCAAGACTGTACAAAAAGAAGGTTTCGCAGGATTCTCTTAGAGAAAACTGTACATAACAGGAGATTCGCCAAAAAACCTCACCGTCATGTACGAAGCGCTACAATTACTTACAAACTCTCATGCATACACACACGCTTTCTTCTGTGTTCATATGAGAGTCATGCACATTTATAACGCAGTCCATCGAGTGAACCTCTCATAAAGCACCCCAATCAGAAAATCCAATCAAATCTCAAGCATGCATCAGCCTATAATAATCAAAAAATACACCAAGAGGCCAAACACATCCAACAACAGGCTAATAAACATACACAGGATGAGCAAACTAATACGTTTCCCATTTTTAAAACACAGCTCTGTGCATACATTAGTATGATGAAGCGTAATAGCTCAAAATCACATAAATAAACGCAGGAACAGGGAAGCCTTCAAAAATACATTTGAGATGTCCAGATAGCAGTGCATTCATTATTTTCAGTTCTATACACAAAAGGGATTGTGTTAAAGCATATGACGTCAGCTTCATGATCAAACTACAAAATAATTAGACATTGTGGGTGAGCCAAAATGTAAACACAAAGTGCCTTGGGGCGAAAAACAAATCATGACCGTTTTGAGAAGCTAAAAAGAACAGATGCACAAAAAAATTACACCATCATCACCTGTGACAACAAGGTGAATACAGATCGCTCCAGGAAATGAGCCCGAAAGGGCAAACTAGAAATGACTGAGCTACACATGGATTTATACTGAAACCATTGAGATCGACAGCTATAATCCTGAGACTCACTGCAGTTCAGAGACTAAAAGCCCTGTATGATCTTCACAACAGGCAACAGTTGTGCCGCAGTTCATCTTTTCTTCCATTTGGCAAGTAATGTCAAGCATGTTTACTTAAATCGGTAGACATTATAAAAAGTAACAAAGAAGGCACATTGGCGGTCATGTATAAATAAGCATTATTTACAATAGTTAGTTTCTATTCAGTGTTTAATGTTCACAACTCTCAATCCGACTGCTGCTTTTCTAATCATTGGAACAAAGGGAATAAAGATGCTATTCTCCATTTGCCAACTCGAAATCCAATGACCCAAACTGTCCCAGTTTTGTGTCAATACCTCCCAAGGGACTGGCCAACCCAGCTGCATTGCAATTTAATCAGAGACTCAAAACGCTTGAGATTGAATCTTGAATTGTTCTCGCTTTTGCCATTAAATACAAAGCAGGCATTAGGAAATCAACGCCATTTACTTTAAGTGTGGGTGAATCTCACAAAACCTGCGAAGATCTTGGATTTATTTCATGCCTAAATCAAAAAATAAACTTGAATTGAAAGATGCTGTGCATTACAACATCTTTATAAGATTTAAGAAGCAATGCAAAAGCCTATTAATAGAAAAAGAATAAACAATGATATATTAGTTGAAGTTTAAGAATAAGGTATATTGTGCAAAATATAATTTATTCTTTATCTGTATATTTGGCAGTGAAATGTGACCCAGACCCATATTTTATCGAGATCTATCAGAAATCTGCTGGATGAAGTAAAGTTAATCAGCTTATGGTACTACAAACTAAATTCAGATGATCACATTTAACAACTTTGAGAAATTCCAGATATTTGCGATACTAACAACAATGGAAAACCTGAAAACTGCGACACAGTCTTTTCTTTTTTGCATGCACACCTAAAGCTACACAATAACGTGCACACAAATATTGTGCTCTTGTTACTTATGGCACTTGTGTGCATAGACTTACTCCACAGTCCCAGTAAAAGCTTAATACTTGTTTTGATCTGCAATACTAATGTAGAAATGTTAGTATAAAAAGTTAACACCACACAGCCAAGGACAGTCTATGAGTTTGGGCTTTGATTGTGGAGGAGTAGAACATTTCTAAACCTGGAATGAAATACTCCACGTACAGTAGAAGTAAATGTGGGATTTGTCCGCAGTGCTGACATGACTGTACAGTTTCGTTGAATCAGTTCATGAAAGATCATCCATACAGTGGATGTGATCACTTGAATGGAAATAGAAATGGTATAAAATGTGTCTCAGCATGTCACAATATGTGAGAGCTGCTTCAGTAGTGTCATTAAAATTTGAATTAGGTAAACTTCATATATACAGCAGAGCCTTTCAGACAAGCACATCACAATTAACCATGCACACACACACACACACACACTTCCTGTCGGTCAATACTCCTGTGAATTGTTCAGAGCCTCAGTCTGAAAAGCAATCCTTCTCCAATAAAACTCCCATTAAGGTTTTATCGGAAGAATGTGATCATTACTTCATTTCCTGTTCCCTTTTGTTAAGAATATGCAGGGAGTTTATGTGAACGGTTGTGGAAGCACACAAGTGTTTGGCGTAGTGGTTGCATTTCATCAGCCGATCACATGAGATAAGACGATTATTGTGATTATTATTGAGCTTAGATGACAAGGTGAAAGGTCAAAGCCTAAAGGTCAGTGACTTTATTCTCCACCAGGGCGGCAACCTGCTGAAGCCGATACGCCAGCTGCATCTTCTGACCCGCAGCGTCTTCTTCCAGAGACATGATAATCTGCATACAACACAATATAAAGGAGTATTTTAATTTGCTCTAGCACAAACATCATAAGAAGCTTATATCAATCCCATACTGACCTGATCGTAGTATTTGTTGATATACTTGTACAGCTCATGCAATGCCACCAAACTGTTCATCTCGGATGCAAAGCTCTAAAAACAGACAGTCATCAAAATCTTAAAATAGAAGGTTTAAGTGTCCATGATAAAGAAAATTCTAAATCTTTTAAAAAGGAAGGAAAACCTTAATAAAAATGCAAAACCTGCATATTTTCCTCATACATAAAATACTAGTACAACAATTAAATATATATTTTTCAAGGTAAGAAGTTTTTTTAACAAACAAAAATTTTCATTTTACAAAATATGCTTAATTTTTGACAATTATTAATTTTAATTGTCACATAACATTGACATGGTGTTTTTACACTAATATCATGAATTAAAAAATATTTTTAATACTTTACAATTATTAATTCAACATATTTATTTTAAAAAATGTCATGACATTTTTTCAAATAAATATTTAAAATATATTTTGCAATTATTACCTTTAAAATGAATTGGAAACCACAAGACAATTACTTTTGAACAAATATAATTAATTATTAATTAAAAATATTTGAAATATTTTAAATATTTTAAAAGGATTAAAAAACATGCCACAGGACTTTTAAATATCATGTACTATTTATTCAAAATATATATTTTTATTTTACAATTATTAATAAAAAAAATTGTCACACTACATGATTTGTATTTTTTACAAAAATCATGTACTACCAATTAAATGATTTTAATAATTTACCATTTCAAATTCAAAAAGGTACACACCACATTTTACAACCCGATCAATGAATAAATAAATAATTCTATTTCAGAAATTAAAAACACTCATCACAAAAGAGGACTAATCAAGTCGCTGCATGTGTGAATTGCAAATGTATGTTTGAATAAATTAATAAGACAATGAATGAGTGTCAAGTGGTTGACCCTTAAACTAGACATTCAGACACCCAGAATCTCAATGTGGTTTAATACTTTTGGACGCTGGTGTGTGCTAAAATGTAAAATCAGAATAAAATTCAGTCTCACCCCTGACAGCTCTGTGAGGGTTGAATTCATTTCCTGGTAACAGCCAGACACGGCGTTATGAATATCACTGTAGTACCTGCAGGAGAGGAAGAAGCTTTATAGCACTGAATATCATGAACCTCCTCTATCCATTTCAGTGCTAATAGATGTGTTTGCAAAAGGCGGCACTGCTATATAAGGTTCAAATTTTCTCACCTCTCCACCAGCTGCTTGTATCGTGGGATTTCTCGTGCGTACAACAGCTTATTCACTGGAGAATCCTGAAGGACAAGACAGACGACAATGAGCTCTTTCAATGCTACAGCAACTTGCAGCTTTTGAGCTTAGATGACAAGGTGAAAGGTCAAAGCCTAAAGGTCAGTGACTTTATTCTCCACCAGGGCGGCAACCTGCTGAAGCCGATACGCCAGCTGCATCTTCTGACCCGCAGCGTCTTCTTCCAGAGACATGATAATCTGCATACAACACAATATAAAGGAGTATTTTAATTTGCTCTAGCACAAACATCATAAGAAGCTTATATCAATCCCATACTGACCTGATCGTAGTATTTGTTGATATACTTGTACAGCTCATGCAATGCCACCAAACTGTTCATCTCGGATGCAAAGCTCTAAAAACAGACAGTCATCAAAATCTTAAAATAGAAGGTTTAAGTGTCCATGATAAAGAAAATTCTAAATCTTTTAAAAAGGAAGGAAAACCTTAATAAAAATGCAAAACCTGCATATTTTCCTCATACATAAAATACTAGTACAACAATTAAATATATATTTTTCAAGGTAAGAAGTTTTTTTAACAAACAAAAATTTTCATTTTACAAAATATGCTTAATTTTTGACAATTATTAATTTTAATTGTCACATAACATTGACATGGTGTTTTTACACTAATATCATGAATTAAAAAATATTTTTAATACTTTACAATTATTAATTCAACATATTTATTTTAAAAAATGTCATGACATTTTTTCAAATAAATATTTAAAATATATTTTGCAATTATTACCTTTAAAATGAATTGGAAACCACAAGACAATTACTTTTGAACAAATATAATTAATTATTAATTAAAAATATTTGAAATATTTTAAATATTTTAAAAGGATTAAAAAACATGCCACAGGACTTTTAAATATCATGTACTATTTATTCAAAATATATATTTTTATTTTACAATTATTAATAAAAAAAATTGTCACACTACATGATTTGTATTTTTTACAAAAATCATGTACTACCAATTAAATGATTTTAATAATTTACCATTTCAAATTCAAAAAGGTACACACCACATTTTACAACCCGATCAATGAATAAATAAATAATTCTATTTCAGAAATTAAAAACACTCATCACAAAAGAGGACTAATCAAGTCGCTGCATGTGTGAATTGCAAATTATGTGAATTGCAAATGTATGTTTGAATAAATTAATAAGACAATGAATGAGTGTCAAGTGGTTGACCCTTAAACTAGACATTCAGACACCCAGAATCTCAATGTGGTTTAATACTTTTGGACGCTGGTGTGTGCTAAAATGTAAAATCAGAATAAAATTCAGTCTCACCCCTGACAGCTCTGTGAGGGTTGAATTCATTTCCTGGTAACAGCCAGACACGGCGTTATGAATATCACTGTAGTACCTGCAGGAGAGGAAGAAGCTTTATAGCACTGAATATCATGAACCTCCTCTATCCATTTCAGTGCTAATAGATGTGTTTGCAAAAGGCGGCACTGCTATATAAGGTTCAAATTTTCTCACCTCTCCACCAGCTGCTTGTATCGTGGGATTTCTCGTGCGTACAACAGCTTATTCACTGGAGAATCCTGAAGGACAAGACAGACGACAATGAGCTCTTTCAATGCTACAGCAACTTGCAGCTTTTTCTTATTTCCCTTTCTCCCTTTCCTGCCATTGTTCATCTTCTCGCTCTACATGCACACTCTCACCATAATGAGGTCGCAGCTAGAGAGGTCAAGAGGTTAATTGCTGTACTGACCCGGCCCACTTTGTGCTCGGATGTAGTGCAGGAATCAATGAAGGTCTGTGCGATAACGGAAAGGACGGCATCCACGCTATCCGTCACCTGCACGTCAAAGACGAACTGAGGATTCTTCAAGATGTTGACCCAGAAACGCAAAGGTAAACTGAGGGCGGAGGGAAGGCAAAAGTGCATTTAAATGAACATTCAATTTAATGAACAGAGAAACATCAGGGTTCCACACTTTCTGCCCAATTAATTTTCAATGAAAATAGCACTGACCTGTTTGTTTTCCATATGTGAACGGTCTCTGGGTCATCAATCCCGTGTTTTTCCGCCATGTCGTCCAGGAAGTCAAAGAAGAATCTGACAGCGATGGGTGGAGGCCGTTTCCTACTCAGTATGGCTACAAAGACATCATCTACAAACTTCTGCAGAGTGCCCTAAAGATACACATTTGTAAACACAGAGCAGCTTTCAATCACACTGACAGTCAGCAGCAGAAGACGGATCTCAAACAAACATGATTGGTTTGATGTGGCGTGTGCTGTATTAAAGATCACATCTCACGTACCTTCATAGAAAGCAGTCGTGTAAGGTAGATCTCAGGAATGGCTTTTGCCCGCTCCCTCTCTCTCATGCTGCTCTTCCTGTGTTTGGGGATCTCGGGGTCCTCGCTCGGCTTCACCAGATGCCATAGACGAAGACCTTCCTCCTCCTCTCCCTCCAGCATGGGAGTTTCTACAGCAAGACCAGATATCAAGAAGAAATTTATAATTTTTTGCTTTCTGGTGGTCAGTAATGAAGTGAATAGAGTGTAAAAGAGATGGCCATTTACTTCTGATTGAGCAAAAATAATTAAGCTTACTCTCTCCAGTCTGATAGAACTGATTTACTCCAAGAGAACTCTGGGAACGAGGGATGAGAGCCACAGTGGCCTCATCAGGCACCTGATCAGAGAACAGAGAGAGGCTTAGAGCTAAATCAACTAACCAACCAACTCACAAAATCAAACAAACAAGCAACTCACAAAATAGAACAACAAAATCGATCAACTGACTCACAAAATCAACCAAAAAATAAATTCATAATCAACCAAACAAGAAATTCAGAAAATGAACCAAACAATACATTCAGAAAATCAACCAACCAATCAACTCACAAAATGAACCAAAAAAATAATTCAGAAAATGAACCAAACAATACATTCATAAAATCAACCAACCAATCAACTCACAAAATGAACCAAAAAATCAATTCAGAAAATCAACCAAACAATAAATTCAGAAAATCAACCAACCAATCAACTCACAAAATGAACCAAAAAATATTCACAAAATCAACCAAACAATAAATTCAGAAAATCAACCAACCAATCAATTCACAAAATCAACCATCCAACTCACAAAATCAACTAACCAACTAACCAGGCAATCACTTAACCAACCAGTCAGTCTTATAATCAAGCAACCCACAAATCAACTAACCAACCCATTTGTCTTCTATGCAAAATAAAACACAGTAAAATGTCCAGCTGTACCTTGTAGTGCTGTAAGGTGTTGATCCGTTTCCAGCGACCCTGAACGATGGCTGTGACATCATCATCAGAAAGAGTCAGGTGACCCGCCTGGCCCGATCGCCACTCTGATGGAAAACAAAACAGTTTTTCTTTAACACAAATTGAACATAGTTGTGACTAGTCTAGATATATCTAGCAAAACCGTACCAAGGTCCAGGGAGTCTGCGGCTGGTCTTTGGGAGTATGGTGCTCCTTTATAAATCTGGTCCAGGATTTTATCTTTAACCTGAGTGATGGTGTCAGAGTCCAGAACTTTAACAGGACAGGGCTGGACCTCCACACCGCTCTTCACCAGCACTGTCAGAGTCTGAGAGAGAATCAAAAACCCGGTCTTGTTCGATTGATTCATTTAGGAGTTGTGTTTTTATAGCATTGAGATGGAAGTATTACAGAGACGCACCACTGAGCAGTAGTCAATGTCCTCTCGGAGCAGGTGGCTGTCGTTGAGAGTGCGTTTGGCTTTGCCCGTCACTGCATCTACTGGTCCTTTATCCACCTGGTATTTAATAGCCCTGTACAACTTGTAGAGAGGCTCACCAGCAACCTCCTGGTGAAAATACACCAAAGATAAATAAATATTGAATAGTTTTTAGATTATGATTTCATTAAACTATTAAAAAAATATATATAATAATAATTAAAAATACATCTCGTAAATAATAAAATACATGATTGTTTTTCCACAAGTAATATATTTTAATAAAATTCTTATTCTTATTTAATTAAAACAATTTAATTAAAATATGTTTATTGTGAAAATGCATAGAATTGAAGCCATCACATGCTCTGATACCTTAAGAAATGAGTAGAGACAGATGGACATCCAGTTGGTCAGCATCTTCTCCACAACAGTCTCTGTCCTACAGATGACGACATGTGTGGAATATGACTTCAGATTAGATTTACTATAATCAGATCAGGACAGATCAGACAGCTTGTTGTTTTGTTTTACACAAACACATGATGCACTCATTGGAAATGTATTTATTTCAGTTGAGCTAGAACCTAGTTACATTATTTCTGTCTGGAGTCTTCAAGACCACAGGTAAAACATCAATAGAAGCAATTAATTTTCATAAGCTAGGAGTCTCTTATTAGTCTGCTTATTATTACTTATTGAATATTATTGAAACGTGTTCTTGAAAACCACACAAAGTTACAATACAGCATAATTCAATTGTTTTCTGAACTACCACCTGCTTTGTGGTAAACTAGAAAGTTAAAGCTTCAAAAATATATCTACTTTTATGAGGACAAACATTACAATATACATTACATATTACAATAAACATTACAATATATATACATACACACACACACACACACACATATATACACACACACACACATACAGTATATTATATATATATATATATATATATATATATATATATATATATATATATATATACACACATACATACACATACACACACACACACACACACACACATATATACATGCTTGAATGCACTGTAGGTTGTTTTGGGTAAAATAACAATAATAAATGTATGCCAAATAAGTCAAAAGTGAATGTAAAATACCTGCGCAGCATGAGTTTGGGGTTTTTGGCCACGTATTGCTGCATTAGATCCCCCAGCAGGGTCTTCATGACATCCGTGAAGTATTCCAGCTTATCATGAAGGGCCATCGTGAGAAGAGACGCGACGTAACCTCTGTCCCTCTGCGAGAAACTCTGCTGTGCCTCCAGAGTATGAATGAACTAGAGGAACCCAGAGGAGAGTTTACCAGCATTAGTGCCATTAGACGTTGCCTAAAATGCACTACAAGAGCACACTAGTTTGACCAATTTCAATCAAACAGCTTGAGCTTTCAAAACACTGCAGGTGTAAAACATCTACAAAGCCTCAGACTGCGACGATGGATAAATATTTAAAATGCTGAAGTTTATGCGCTGCTGCCTGACAGTTTGGCAGTTTAAACGCAGATAAAGAGCATCAAGAAAGAAGATAGCGGCTGAGATTTCCTCCTCAAAAAAGATAATAAAAAACCCTCTCACCACTAAACAGGCATCCAGCTGCATTCAGTGCAAAATGAATATTACATTTGCTTTCTTTTTCATCTTTTGTTTACTCCTTGAGGTGAAATAACAGCTCCAAAAACAGCCACTGACGTGCTGAATACGCCAGCGGCATAAACACTGTAATTACACTTTTCCTCTACAGGAAGCTAGTGCCGAGCTGACAGCGGAAACAAGGCGTTTCACTGACCCGTATAAGGAAGAGTCTGTTGTTGAGCAGGTTGTTGAGCTGACCCAGGCCCTGCTCCACCGTCTGTCTGCGAGAATCAGGCAAATCCAGATTCTGACTCAGCGGCGCACCCTTCTGGCCAGGGAAGAAAACACGCTCTGCATATGTGCGGTAATCCAGAAAGGGGATGCCAGGACCCCCAACATCACTGCTCAAATCCATCATCTCCGTCATCAGATCTGGAGGGCAGGAAGAAGTCAGTTTAATGGTGCGTGTGATGGATATTATTAATCGAAAAGTGTCTCTCAATTTGCATGAATAAAAAGTGCATGCCATTAGTGCAAGCTGTCATTTTCTTTTATTAGCAGAATAACAGTTTCAATAAAGTTGATGAACAAACATTTAGCATGGTAACCATATCGCCTTCCCAAATATGTTACTACAATAAAATTATAATTAAAAAGAAAAAAAGTAATAAAAATAAACAAAAACTTAATATTTATGTATATATTTTTAACATTGTAAAATATTTTAATATTTAATTAATTTATTATTAGTTATATATTTTATAATTATCATATAATTATATATGACATATATTTTAAATGTTTACCATGGTATATTATAGTTAAGACAAACTGTATGGATGAACAAAGTGTTGCCATACCAGTGAACTCTTTCCTGCACTGGTCTCCAACATTTATCTCCAGAGTCTCCAGCTGCACCAGAACCTTTTTATAGTCTCTCAGAGCTTGTTTACTCTTCCGCCTTTACAAACAGAGAGCGAGAGCAAACACAGGGTTAGAGCACTACCCTCCACAAATGGATACCATTAGAGTGCTGGATGTGAGTTCACGGCTCATCGTCATGACGACAAGCCCAGAAGGGCGAGGAATCTGCCATCTGAATTCACTCTACCTGTACATGAGAATGATAACCAGCACGATGAGAACGACCACCGCGGCCCCCGCTGCAAGACCGATCTGAGCTGCCAGAGGCACCGAGGAGTGTAAATCATTGTCATACTGCACTGGACCCAAGTCAAACGGCAGGCTTCCCATTAACACCTGAGTGACACACACACACACACACATAGATGTTAGCATGCGATCGCAAAATGAAGACACTCACGATTCTAAGCAGGTGTGATACAACACAGCACAAAGCAATAAATTACATCTTTTTAAAGAGACGGGTTCCAGGCCGCAGTCGGTAGTAAAAACCTCATTTTCACCGCAGAGAAAATGATTTTAACAATAACGCATAAACCATTCAAGACAGACCTACTATGAGCTCTGAGGCTGTGTAGAGATGATATATGCTCTGAAGAAGACACAAGCAAATGCAATTTTAATTTTCAATGTTATTTGCAATGCTTCATGGAAAGGGATGCACAATATTAAAATTATTTGTTTGTTTTATAATAATTATTTTCATGTTATGGCCAATAAATGTTATACTACTTATTTATACTATTTTGACTAAATAATATAAAAATTTAAAAAAAAAAATTGTTTTATTTATTAATAAATAAAAAAACTAAACAAAAAAAACTATAAAGCAAAAAAACTAAAATTGTTTTAAAAGTGAATCTAATTTGAATTCTAATGCATTTAAAATAATTTTTATTATAATGCAGCATATTCAATATTCATTTTAATGTGTGCTAAAAGTTACATTTAACTGTTATTATTAGTATTTTTCAAGAAAAATGTTTAAGTTGGTAACTTTAAGGGAATATGGTTCTAATTCTGAAGAATTTCTTTGAAATCCCTGAGGAAAAACATTTTTAAAAAACAAAGTCTGATAAGTCTGTGCTCTATTAAACATCAAAAACATTCTGATTAGCTGCGATTTTGTCACTTCATGGAGTATTCACTTGGAAAATCTGTGTGATGCTCAAAACTTGTCATGTTACACTTAGTCAGACTGTATTTGACAATTGCATCAGAATAAAAATAACTTTTGGTTATATTTAAAACTTAAAAAAAAAAAAACATGCCATGTAACAACTAAAGATGACACTGGATACAGACTGACCTTCAGTGTGGGTAAGTCACTGTCGTCCAGGGCGAGAGGCTGTTCCTCAGGTGGTTCGCAGTACAGGTGTGTGTTATCCAGAGTCTTGACATCACACTCTTTGTCCCCGAGCCGGGCCACAACTTCCTCTCTGCTCATAGCCAGTGTCAGTCCCTTACCCTTCAGACACAAAACACACATCCTCAGCAACCTAACTACTGTTTTTGGTGCACAAGTGGACTTAAAGTGGAACTAAAACTATTAAAATATTTACTTAACTGAATACAGCTGAAATAAATTAAAATATAATACATATAATATAATAAAATATTAGACGAAAATCTAAATTTAGAAATGTTGCCTTGGCAGCTTAACTGAAAAAAGTGTATTCCTTAAATAAACACTGAAATTGGAACAGGAAATAAATAAATACCTAATAAAAAAAAATCTAAATGAGTAATATTTAAAAGAACAAAACCTAAGGAAAAAATTACAGAAACATCATAAAAAGACTAAATGGCACCTAACTGAAACACACATATCTGGCACTCAACTCTTCATTATGACTGTTCTATTTGTCCCACTATTAATACAGGAACTGTTCTTATTAAATAATTTTTGTTTATACAAGCTGTAGTTTCTTTTTTTTTGCCTGATAACAATTTACAATCATTCCAATAAACAATCCCAATCATCAAAATAAACAATCATCCCAATTGTAGCGAGTATAACAGGAATGGACGCTCGCTCATAGCACTAGAGTGAAAACTACATTGTATCAACAGTGCAAGGGAATTATAGACCGCTTAATTTACTGTACATGTGAGTGAAAGTCTTGTATTGAAGCATGCAGTTAACCTGCAGTGGTTTGATGCCATTTGCACGTCATATTTAGAAAGAGAGAGACGCGGTACCACTGATTCACTCACACGGTTTTACAGAAAATTTCAAATGACTGATTTGATCTTTTCATCTGTTTGGATTAATTTGCTCATTCAGCCTATATGCTAGTGAATAAATGTTTGAGGGAATTTCTATTTCTATTAAATATTTATATAATAAAATATTGATACTTGCCATCCATGTTTTGATACATTGTCATCAAGCTAAATTTTGTGATACTTTGCTGTCGCATGTATATATGTATAAAAAGAACACTAAAATTCCACTGGTGGACAATCAACAAAACAGAATTGCACAGAAATGCAAGCACCTCTACTGCCAGGACTCCTCCAGGTTTGAATCGGATAGGTGTTCCTCGTGACTCACTGTTGAGCTGGAATAAGTCTGGGTTTGGGTGGTACGTGAACGGCTTGTTCTTGATGGTGGGAAAGTCGATGTGCACATTGTCCATCTCGAACCACACTCGCACTATCCTGGACTTCGGCTCCACCGCAGGGCTCTTGCAAATCATCCTCTCGGAGGTCACATTGGTGCACAACTCCTGAATCTGAAGACAAAAAGAAACATATGCACTACTGCACCTCCGAGATCATTTCCTTTCATGCTTTCGGAGTGTGAACAAGTTCAAATTTGGTCAAGTAAATGATTAAACCGTCTCTGAATTAATATTTGAACCTGTGAGAATGAATCAAATGTATAAGTCCTGTTTGCATTAATTTTGAAAACCAATTCTGTGTTTGATATGTAAAATTGGTTGAAAAAAATCTGTGAAATTAGTTTTCTGAATGTTTTACCATAACCAAGGGATTCCTCACAGAAACGTTGGTGTGTCGACGTCTTCTGACTTCTGACCTCTCTCTAGGCTCATAAGAGACTGACATCTTCGGCTGCTGAACGACATTCAGGTTTTGGCCGGTCACGTATATAAGACGCCCACCCCTAAATTTCAATGAAAATATTAGAGGAACATGATCTCATGATGTAGATGTAGAATACATGAGATAACTATAACAATTTACATCTGTACGAGTTTCTTTCTTCTGAACACAAAAGATGATGTTCTGAAGAATGTTGGTAACCAAAGAGTTGATGGTAGCCATTGACTTGCATAGTATTTTTTTATATTATAGAAGTCAATGGCTACTAGTAACTATTTGGTTACCAACATTCTTCAAAATATCTTCTTTTGTGCTCGGATAAAGAAACTCACACAGGGATGGAACAACATTAGGGTGAGTAAATGATGACAAAATTGTCATTTTTATGTGACTAAGACTTGAGCGCACATACCCATAGAAACTCTCCATAGGTGTTGCATCAGTAATCACTGGGTCTTCCATATAGCTGAAAATAACACGATCCAAAATCCTCTCGGCTTTTCCAAACACTACTTTGACTGGCACTCTTCCAGTTTGGTTGGAGTGACTGGTGCGACAAATCAGCCATGTGTCACTCACTTCATTGCTTACAGAAAAAAAGAAGAAAAAAAAACTTAGACAAATGCGACTTGCAGCATCTTTTTAGTGAAATGCATTTGCATTTTCTGTCAATAAATGATATAAAGTACTGCAGGGATGATGTATTTTGTAGGCCAAAACCCATAAACGAGTTAATATTTTAGCACTTCCGGTTCCATCGTCCCAAAGTCAATGGATTTTGGAATAGGCTTTCAATTTTTTGTCAATGAACCAAGGTGATGCTAACTTCTGAGTTGGCCTATAAAATTACGTCAACACTGCAGCTCTCTATTGGCGCTTACATGCGACAGGGCTTTGAGCCCAAGAAGGCCTGCAGGCCAGTGATTTGGTCGCTCCTTTGTTCTGTTCGTTGTCCCGTCAGGAGCTGCGTCCCATGGACCGTTAGCATCGTGCCCCCAGCTAAAGGCCCTTTTTCCGGCACAATCCTGCTCAGCTGTGGATTCTGATATGAGAACGTCTGCGGGGACTCTCCTTTCTCTGAACCTCTGACGGTGATGACGACCGGTCCGGCTGTGACATTTGCGCTGGCCTGGAGCTCACACACAATGCTGAAAACAAAACCAGAAATGTGCACACATGAAATCTGATGCTAACTTGTCATCTTCTTTGGCACACTAAAACAGTCATTTTAAAAGAGAAGCTGTACCTGTTGGAAATGCGATAGGCCTCAGGCAGAGGTGTGCAGGTCACTCCTGCCACCGTCACTCCTGCCTGGATGTCCTGGAAGCTCTGGCCCAGATTCGATCCCTGGATAGTCAGCAGGATGCCGCCCTCCAGTGGCCCAGTCAGCGGCTCAACCTACCCACAGATAAAAGTTTGAGAAAATGACTCTTTAACATTTAATTGACTGTTTTCTAATAGAATCTGGCACATTGAACTTAACACAAATTGCAACGTGTACAAAATACACAGTGTCTTTTATAAATATGTGTTTGAAGACCAAAATTAGCACCCGCCAAGCGTTGTATGTGACTAATGGTTAGTTTGCAAAGTAAGTGAAATGACCATTTTTCAGTAACAATAATAGGTTTAAATGGCAGTGCAATAACAATAGTTTAAGCCTCACAGCTTTTTATTCTTTCAAAAGCTATGTGAGCGAATCAAATCAAAGAGACACTATGCCTAAATTTATTTTGCAACTCCAGGCCAGAGATATTAGACCCAGTCTCTCCAGAAAATATCTGTTTGTTCTGATACCCAAAACCAGTTAACATTGCATTTTGTCTGATACCCAAAACTGTATTAACTGTCTTCTATCAGCCCCAAAGGTTGACAGAGCAAAGCAGGGAAGAGTAGAAAGCGGGAAACAATATGATGATAAATATAAACAGGGTTTAATGAATGATTTCTGTTGGGTTTTTTTATGCTCAGTTGGACTTGGCACAAATCCAACAAGTGTTGTTATATCAAATTGCTTCACATTATTCCATAAAAAAAAAAAAACTTTATTTCTAAAAAGAAAAAAAAAATCTTCAGATTAAACAACAAGCACTGCAACTGAAAGCGAAATAATACGTAATATAAAATATAAAAGTTATATAAATGTTGTTATATACGTATGTGTATATAAAAATACAATATATAAAATTTATTTTTTAAATGACAAATTATTAAATGATCAATTAGTTGAATAATTAAATGATTAAATATATATTATTCAAGAAATGGTTAATTATGAATGATAATTAAAGAAAGCAAATTGAGAAAATAAAACAATACAAACGTATGGTGGTGCATTTGAAGCTACACATACACACAGATTGCTACTGAACACTCAAAACTAGATCCTTTAGATCCTTCAACACAAACTGTACACTTATTACAAAAAAGAAAAGATCAGTGACTATTCGGACAGTTTTTGCCTTCACACTGACATTTATACATTCGGGAGAAGCTTTTATCAAAAAGTGCTTTACCAATTCATGCATTCCCTTGGAACCAAACCCATGATTTTGATGTTTTGTGACAGCTGATACACTGACAGGTTTGTGATTATGCAAATGACAAAATTAGCTGTATGGTTTGCTACAAATACTCAAGAGAAAAACTAAAGCTAAATTAATTCCATTGACTTGCCAACAAAATACATCTTTAAGGAAAAAACACAAAATAAGTTTCATGATTGGTGATACATTTTCTCAATTCACCCACACAATTTAATTTTGGACCGTGCATATGTGTACCTCAGTAATTAGAGGAGGAGGACAGGTGTCCATGGTTCCACTGGTGCAGGATTGGTTATACACACAGCCGGGGGTTTCATCGGCACACCACACACATCCGTAATTGGCAGCAACCGCACGACACTGGCTGCAGTCGGACTGTCCCACTGAGCAGTCATACAGCTGCACTGTTACACAGAAACACAGATCACAGTGAGCTCACAACCAACAGACACAAAACGGTTACTAGCTGCTTCAATGATTCACTTGTTGCTGTGGGTGATTCACTGGTTTTTAGACATGGTGGAAGTTTGTCTGTCTGTCTGGTTTTTAAAAAACAACTGGTGTATATATATATATATATATATATTTATTTATGTATACATATATACACCATATAGAATGAATAATTCTTAAACAATTATATTTTAAATAATTAAATATTTGCTTTATGTTGGGGTCCTGATCATCCTCTGGGGTTTATTCTGTCATAACAACCAGATGGATGTACATTATCCCTTATGTATTTTTTTTTTTAATATATATTTATTAACCATTTATTTTTTCAAAATGATATATTTTACATGCATTTATGTCAAGCAAATTAGTAAGTACATTGATAACAATAAGAGTTAATTTTATGATTTTTGAAGATCAGACCACTGAAAAAAACATGCAGAAATGGTCACGGTACTCACAGCGGAGATGTGGTGCTGAGTCTATACGCTGCGTCCCCCATTGCAGATATACAGGAGCGGAATATTCAAACTGCTTTCCTGAATACCGAAACTAAACACACACGCACAAAATCAATGTATAATCAGCCAGGTGCAGACAAATTATGTGTGGCACCATCAACAAATCCATGTTTGAATTGCTGTGTTTTTCTGGCTGGTGTCATAAATTACAGCTATTATCAGTGCAGACGTCACACGCACAAGTCTATATTAACTGCAGCGGCTGTGGCGTAATTTGATGCTGCAATGAATAAATGGACGCTATTAATATCACCTGATGAGCGGCACACTTGAACACATGCGTCCCTGTCTCTTTGCTGCGGTCCAACGTGGCTGGCAAGCGCAGCTCCTGGCCTTCGATGACCAGCACGCAAGCATAATCTTCCTCATCCTGTTTAAAATATCACACAGCATGTCACACAATCAAACGCTAATCACGAGCAGTCTCCAACCCCCTTCCCCATTCCACATGCATTATCATAAATGAGTTCACCCAGACCCTCCTGAACACCGGGGAGTAATGGCCTTTTAAAATGCACAGCCATGAAACGTCAAGGCCAACATATTGACTCAGGCACAATGGATGGGGTGGGATAAGCGGCACATGAGCATCACCTCAAATATGTCCAGGTTTTTGCCCTGCAGAGAGAGCTCGGTGTCAAAGCCAACAGGAACCAGAGGGAAGCTCTGCAGAGCCCAGACGCAGGGGCAAGAGTCGGGCCCGCGGGGCGATGACTGCTCCTGTTCACACGCGCACACAAAATGAGAATCTCAGTGAGGGCAAGGGTTGGTCAGATAAGAAGAGAATTTTCAGTTTAATGCAAATCATCTGTGGAAGGTGCAATGTGATTGAACGGACCAAATTTAGACATGAATGCATGATTTCTGCCACAGTGTTTTAGACAAACATTATCATTTTTCCAAGAATAGCCATGTAAATTAATCACAACAATAATTCCCAAAGAACTTTTTTTTTTGGAAGAGTAAACACTGGAAGGTATGAGGGGCCGTACAAGCCATAATTCATTCTGGCACTCTCACACACTTACATTCTCCTTTCACATGCATACATTTCCACTCTCACACACATACATTCTCCTTACACATGCATATATTTTTTTGCTTTCACATACTTACATTCTCCTTTCACATGCATACATTTCCACTCTCACACACATACATTCTCCTTACACATGCATATATTTTTTTGCTTTCACATACTTACATTCTCCTTTCACATGCATACATTTCTATTCTCACACACAAATACATTCTCCTTTCACGTACATATATATATATAGAATGCATGTATGTCTGAAGAAAATATGTGTATGTAAGAGAAGAATGTATGTATGTGTGAGAGAGTAGTGGAAACGGAAGGCAGGTCAGGCGCGATCAGGGTCACCGGGACAGGTCATGATCAGCATGGCTGACG
>NW_015505491.1:1070339-1073441 GCF_001515645.1 Sinocyclocheilus grahami
ATGTGAAAGGAGAATGTAAGTGTGTGAAAGCAAACATATATGTATGTGAAAGGAGAATGAAAGTGTGTGAAAGCAAGAATATATGTATTAGAAAGGAGAATGTAAGTGTGTGAGAGTGCCAGAATGAATTATGGCTTGTACGGCCCCTCATAGGAAGGCGTTGCCCTTCTAACATAGAGTACATTGTTGCGCTTTTGTGTGTGCACTTCCTGTTTAGCAACTTTTATTCTTAAATTACCTCTGCCCTGACAGAAGGGGAACAAAACACACTTAATTTCTTCATTGGCTCCCTGAATGCTGGATAGATGGATTCATGTAAGATTTTTTTTTTTTTTTTTTTTTTTTTTAGAAATTGGTGAACGTAAGATTCTTCCTATAAAAAGTGTTACTCCAAAAGTTTGAATGGTAGCAATTTTTTTAAATAGGTTTTGCACTGAAATTCTGTGCTGCAGCTATAAATTCACCTTAATCTTTACATATAGAGAAAACTGTTTTTACTGTACAAGAACTGCAGACAAACATCATAAAATCTATGCTCCATAGTCTGAGCTGTAAGCAGGAGCACATTAGCGATCTGTGATCCAGGAGTCCTGCTGTAAGTGACAGCCGAGCGTGGCACCTCATGGCGGGACGTCTGCTGGGATGGAACATGCTAACCAGGCTGAGTTTTTGATGGATGTGGCTGGGCTGACACGCGGTGGAGGAGGAAGACTGTGAGAGTTAGTGGTGGATGAAGGTGGGGAGCAGAACCTGACTGCACTCCAGAAAAGCACTCAGCGTGACAGCAGAAGTTCTGCTCTGCTGACGTTCAGATTAGAGCAGCAGGAAGCCAGACCTTATCACGGCGCTCTTAATTGAATCCGAATAGTGAGTCCACATCTAAGCAGTTGAATATCTTGTGGTGTTTGTCGCATCCCTTCTGAGAGAAATGTGAATAAAGTACAGAGGATGCACTCTTAAAGGAATCGTTCACCCTAAAAATTTTAATTACCTGAAAATGTAATCACCCTCAGGTCATCCAAAATATAGATGCCACCTATGTTCTTCATCAGAACAGATCTGGAGAAATTTTGCATTATCACTTGCTCGCCAGTGGATCCTCTGCAGTGAATGGGTGCCGTCAGAATGAGATTCTGATTAAAAACATCACAATAATTCACATGTAATCTTGTTAATTAATTATAATGTCTTGTGAAGCAAAAAGTTGCATGTTTGAAAGAAACAAATCCATCATTGAGAGTCATTAATTAATGTCGTTCCTAACCTGTAAGACCTTCGTTCATTTTCGGAACACAAATTAAGATATTATTAGATATATTACAATTTAGATATTTTTGATGAAATCCAAGAGCTTTCTGACCCTGCATATACAGCAACACAACTACCATGTTGAAGGCCCAGAAAGGTAGTAAAGACATCATAAAATAGTCCATGTGACATCAGGGGTTCAACCATAATTTATTATTAATGACAGAATTTTAATTTTTGGGTGAAAATTGATCATAAAAATAGAATGTTTGCACACCTCGGCTCCAAAAATACAAAAATGTATGTATTATGTCAAATGTATCTATGTGATAGTCTGTTTGAACATTTTTGTATTTTTTGGAGCCTAGGTGTGCCGACTTTTTTCTATTTTTCTAAAACAATGGAATTCGGAAACAATGGTTTTGAAGTTATTAAAAACATGCAGCTTTTCAATTTGCGAAATGTTAACTGATGAACTGGAGTCATGTCATGTCATACTTGTGGATTATTGTGATGTTTTTATCAGCTGTTTGAACTCTCATTCTGACGGCACCCATTCACTGCAGTGTTTCTGTGAAATTTCTGCAAATCTGTTCTGTAAATTTTAAGCAAATTTAAATTTTTAGGTGAACACTGTTGACTTTTTATCTGCGCTGGTTTGGGCTTGGGTCTTATTATGAGCTGTCTGTCCTGTGCAAATATAAATTAATGAGCTATTTGGCAGTTACACCGATGTCAGTTCACATTTATATGGATGTGAAAAGATTGATTTAGAAATTCAGAACTGTTTTGTCCTTTCTTGGCAATGCAGGAAATGGATCTTTTAGTAAAGCATGATTCAGTGAGTTATGTTGATGGTGTGCTGAACGCTGCAGCAGTGGGAGTGCGGGTGGAACGGGGCGCTCGCATTCTCGCCTCGTGCCAGATTGCAGCTCCTCCAGACTGCTAGAGCCTCCGCTGGGATCTTCCTTATTATCCATCTCCATCTATGCTCTCTCACTGCTGCTGTGTGGGAGTCATACAAACGGCATACCAACTACAACTTCAGCAAATTGTGTTCAAAACCAACACCCCTGAATCTTTAAGCACAGGGAGAGAATGAACACATATCTCCCTCATGAACATTCTCCTGTTCACACAGTTACAGTTGTTTGCAAAATTAAGAAAAGAAAACACCTCTGAAAATGGCGTTAGGTTTATGCTAATTGTTCAGAAATACTTGACATACAGGTTGGCCACATTGAAAGTCAAAATGTAATTTAAACCTGTGAATGAACAGAAAGGTTTGTTTGTTTTTGTTTTTAAAAAACAATATACACATTACAGTTCAAATGATTGCAGTCAGTAAATTTTTGGTTGAAATTAATACTTTTACTCAGTAAAGGTGTATTTAATTGATTAAAATGGACAGTAAAGACTTTTGTGTTTGTTTATGTTTATATATATATATATGTGCTGTCAAACGATTAATTACGATTAATCACATCCAAAATAAAAGCTTTTGTTTGCATAATATATGTTTGTGTTCTGTGTATACTTATTATGTATATATAAATACACAGTATATATTTTGAACATATTTACATGTATTTACATGTCTATATTTATATTCATATAATTTATATAATAAATAAATATATTTAATATATAAAAAAAATAATTCTGAAATATATACATGTATGTGTGTGTTTTTATATATACATAATAAATATAAACAGTACACATACATAATGTAAACAAAACTTTTATTTTGGATGTGATTATTCGCAATTCATTGTTTGACAGCAGTAATATATATATATATATATGTGTGACCCTGGAGCACACAACCAAACTTATGTCGCTCGGGGATAT
>NW_015505491.1:1073997-1074268 GCF_001515645.1 Sinocyclocheilus grahami
GATGTATAAATCTCAATTTTTAAAAATTGACCCTTATGACTGGTTTTGTGGTCCAGGGTCACACACACACACATACATATATATATATATATATATTTCAAATAATGCTGTTTTTGAGTAGCAAATCTCTTTTCAAATATGGTAATAATAATAAATGATTCTTAAGCACAAAATCAGGATATTAGAATGAGTAACGGCTGCTGAAAATTCAGCTTTACCATAACAAGAATAAATTACATTTTAAAATATATTCAAATAGAAAACCGTTATT
>NW_015505491.1:1077725-1079560 GCF_001515645.1 Sinocyclocheilus grahami
AACCTGCAAATCAAAAAAGACTGGGACAGTGCAGAGTAAAGAGGTCTTCCTCTGTCTCTCTCTCCCAGATGCATAGCAACATACCCAATTTATCACTGATGTTTAAAACAGAGACATAGGCTAGGTATATATGGTTTTGCTGGCTTTGCAAGTGATTACATAACAATTAGTCGTATTAAAAAAATAATGAAGATATTCCTACATATTAGGTGTAATCAACAGTGAGGGCATACAGTGACTGGCTGGGTATTAGAGGCGACTTAGTACTTTGTAATAGATTTAACAATGGTATAACCAACAAATGAAATCCCTCATGCCTGTACACTCAGGTTTTAGTGTATACTGTAAATGTAAATATTACAATGTCTGTATTCTTGCAATGCATTTAGAGTTCTTTACAGAGCCCATGACCAGATCAGTGCATGCTTGAATGTGAAGCCATCGTGTCGGCAATGGCTAATTTCTTGTATTATTGATGATGTAATCAGCCTGCTGTTACCTGATAAATACATGTGTAGGACGTGGTTTGTACTAAGTGTTGCTTGTCAAAAAAGGTATTTCTGAGCATTAAACCTCTGTAGAAAAGATCAACTGAAACCAATATGAAGTTGTCTGGCTGTTCACCAGCAACCAATTCTGGTAAAGCTGCTTCACTTTTCTTGTTGGTTAGTCCTGACTGGCACATCAGCTTCTAAAATGCAACATTTGCTGGTCTTTTCAGCTGGGAACCCTCAGTGGAGCCCATAGTCAAGCACCCTCCTCATTCCCTGAAACAATTTAAGATCTGTTCATCTCTGTCCAGGTGTCTGTAACTTTCTTCCATCTAGCTTTTATGTTAGATTGTCTGATTTTTTTTTTGATATTCCAAAATAAATACATTTATTGTTTATATGCCTGCTGATACTGTTACCTGACACTTCCATCTCCATCGCTGATTTTATTATCTGACATAAGATTATCTTGATTTTTCTTGAATAATTCCCTACCACATGATCATATTCAGAAAGATTAGATGATACTGCAGAATATTCAAAATACTCTGTGAAAATGATTGGGTTTGACTATTTCTACACAATAAAATTTATTGCAAAAAGGTAATTAATGCCACAGGAAATATCTAACTGGCATGTGCATTATGTAATGCCTTTATGGGGGAGACAAATACTGAATCATCATTAACTGTGAGCAATAGGAAGAAAAATACGAGAGCACACAAAAGATTAACTGCAATTTTTATGAACTGTAATTTATAACTTTTTGATTCCACAGTCAGTATAACATGTATTTGATCAAATTAAATCCTTGCAATGTTGCAAAACATTCCCACATGCTGTATATTTTCTCAAATTCATATTGTGACTCATAATGACATTTTCTTCATAATTGGATGTTATAATTAGTCTGCTTGTGGTCTGTATTGCATGATGCTGCTTTTTAAACATGTTAATCAGGGGCTTCATTGTGATGTAATGGAGGCAGCAGTAAGAAGTAATGTAACATTTAGGGCATTTTTCAGCTGACCGATTCATTTGCTTAAAAAGATTCTATTGCTTCTGAATTGTTAAACTTTTCATCTTGTATTTTTAATAAAGTTTGGCCTATCCTTAATTGTATATCTTGTTTCCAATGTTGTAGTTTGGTTCAGCTTATGTTTATTAGATGCAAAACAGCACGTAGCAGTAATGGCTGGCAATGAAAAAAGTTATTTCTGTTCGCTGCAAACAAAACAGAAATAGAAATAAACAAGTTTCAGGGAAAGGTTCATACTTGTTCACTAACACATGATAAGACGAACCACAGAAGCAGGGTTGCCAGGTTTTCACAATAAACCCCGC
>NW_015505491.1:1079748-1081028 GCF_001515645.1 Sinocyclocheilus grahami
CCAGCCACACGATGTTACGGTCTGCAAGCCACAGTGTTGCCATGTCCTCCTTTTAAAGCGTCTTTAGATTTGTGGTAATTCATGAAATATCATGCTAATAAAAATATACAGTCGCAGTGAAGATTTGTATACACATATTTTTAAATAAACGTATTTAAAATTAATTTATTTGCAGAAAATGTTGCCTTGTTTTGGGGAAAGTCACGTACGTTGATAATGTTTTGTCAGTGCAGTTTAGCTGGTTTTTCTACAGAGATCTGGCAACGCGTGTAAGCGGTGAAGTTTAGCGATTTAGCATTATCCTTTCAGCAAGATGGCATCAGTATTAAGACACTCTACCAAATTCAGCCCGTCTGGTAGGTGTGTCATGCCTTGTCTGAAACCGTTGCTGGTTTTTTCCCGAATTAAGTTAGCAGTAGTAATGCATTGAGGAAATAGGACAAAGGTCAGCAGATACAAAAGAGTTGTTTACGCCTTCCTGTCGTTTTTAAAGCAGAAAAACCAACATATTATGACACGTATTATGTTAGTTTTGTGTTTTTATTGTTATGGGTTGTAAAAAGTAAGAAGTTAACACCATGTCCTTTAATAAGGGCACAGCTATTCACACATGAAATACAACACTGTGCTCTTGTGTAACGTTAGTACAGTATTTACTGCAGTGTACTCAATAGTCAAATACATGCACGTGTTAAAAGTGTTAAATGCACTGTGTTGGCTTTTAGTTTTACATTTGCAAAATATCAGGAATTTCTCTTGCAGGATTTGTATCACTGTTGTCTGGAAAAAGCCGTCATGGGAGAATCTGTGCTCTGCCATACATTGTATCTAAAAACAGATACTCATCATCCTCAAACATTAAAGTCGACCTGGACAGTAGTAATGGTAAGCATATTAATACATACTATGCATAAATGATGGGGGTTCCAACACTTTGCAATTACATATTTATCAAAAAATCATTACCAGAATATCAGTTTTCCTCTTTCTTACAGGTGTTGCTATAATGCAGTTCCAGAATCCTCCTGTCAACAGTCTCAGTCTTGACTTTCTGACTGAGTTTGCTATTAATTTAGAAAAACTTGAGCTGGACAGAAGCTGCAGGGGTATGATCATAACATCCGTAAGTCATCAGAAACATCTGCTTTAGTGAAATCAAGTGTAGTCTATTTCATTGACAGTGCGTTTTTTTGTTAAAGGCCCAGCCGAAGGTGTTTTCTGCAGGCCTAGATATTTTGGAAATGTATAAAAAGAGCCCAGAGCACTGCGCAGAATTCTGG
>NW_015505491.1:1081594-1081861 GCF_001515645.1 Sinocyclocheilus grahami
CGAACCACAGAAGCAGGGTTGCCAGGTTTTCACAATAAACCCCGCCCAATCGCTACTCAAAACTAGCCCAGTGGCTTTGGGTCCCCCGTTAAAAAATCGCATTCCGGGGATAAAATATCACGTTATTGGGGTCGTTTTTCAACCCGCGGCAACAGCTCTACAGTAGCCCGCGGTCTTGGCAACACTGCACAGAAGAGAGCAACATGCGTTTTGTTATATCCTATGCACCGCCTTCCAAGAATGTAAATTGCCCAATCACAATCAACT
>NW_015505492.1:0-2973 GCF_001515645.1 Sinocyclocheilus grahami
TGATGGAGAACGGCCGGCCTGGGAGCTGAGTGGGAATTACTTAACGAGGCTTTTCACTGAGAGGTGAGAAACACCAACCATTTGTGAACCAAATACTGTGCCGTGTTGAGTCATGTAAGCTTTTGTGGTCATTTGGACTCTTACAGAGTGAAAAAAATCCTGAAAGGTCATGACCAGCGGACGCTCCTATTTCTATACGTGGACCTCCAGGCCGTGCACACACCATTACAAACTCCTGGGCATCTTCTCAGACACTACCAGACCCTTGGCAACAGACCTCGGCGCCACTATGCCGCAATGGTGAGCGGCGTAGACGAGTCAGTAGGGGAGATTGTCAGTGAGCTGCGGGAGCGAGGCTACTCTCTCGAGGATCTTCTCTTCAGACAATGGGGGCCAACCTCTCTCGGAGGGTTGTAAGTGGCCCCTGCATGGCGGGAAAGGCTCCTACTGGGAAGGTGGAGTTCGAGCAGTTGGTTTTGTACACAGCCCACTGTTGAAAAGGAAGGGGGTGGTGAGTCAGGCTCTGATTCACGTCTCCGATTGGTACCCAACCCTGCTGTCTCTTGCAGGATACAGATCATCTGATTCCAGCCACCTGGATGGCCAAGATGTTTGGGGTGCAATAAGCAGCGGCCTGCCCTGTCCACGAACTGAAATCCTCTTCAACATTGACCCAGTGTCACGCAAGCATGGAGAAGTCGACCTGAGACTCCTAAATCTTAATGGTTTTGGGATCTGTGATACAAGAGTGCGTGCAGCCATTCGAGCTGGTGACTGGAAACTTCTGACAGGGAACGTAGGCGACTGAGACTGGTTTTCTCCACAGATGATGCTGGGAGGTCCGCAGCAGTGGCAGGGCATGGAAAAGAGACGAGACCAGCGAGGGAAGTCTTTTTGGCTTTTCAACAACACTGCTGATCCCTATGAGAGGGCGGATTTGGCAGAGTCACGGCCTGAGGTGGTCAAGGTGCTGTTGACCCGACTTGCCGAGTACAACTGGACTGCTGTGCCTCCACGCAATTCACCTGACGACCCGATGGATGACCAGCAACTTCACGGAGGGGTGTGGACTCCCTGGCTGGGTCAGGAAGAGGCAGGAGATAAAGAGGATGATGAAGAACCAGACAACACCAACAGAAAGGCCAGATCCAAGAGTACCTGCAGAGTCTGCAAACTCAGCGCCTTGTTCAAAAAGGTTGGTACCCGTATGCAAAGGGCTGCTTTGTTCTTGTAGTCAGAAGAGGACAATTTGTGACACTCTGGCACAGTGTGAAAATATATGCAGCGACATTGAACTGTTTATGTCCTTCCTGGATTATTAGACGACACTTACCAGTCATGAGTATATCAGACAAGTTCCCATCTGTATGATGCAATGGATTTAGCAGAACAGTTCAGATCACCTACCGTTAATGGAACCCAGACCGGAGCAGTCTGGATTTGATCACATGTGATTCCACGAGCACTTAATGTAGATATTGCTGGATCTTTATTAGATGATCACGTTAGTTGAATACAGAAAATGATGCAAGTATTGGCATTGATTTGATAGAGAATAATACAGCACTTATATTGTTCTTCACTTGTTCATGGACCAGTGTTCTCTTATCCACCCCCTGGTTCACTTTCTCTCATCTATCTGTTCTTTCTCTGACATGTATCTGCCTTGCACTCCTCCTCACGCCTCTCTCATTCTCCTATCTTTTGCTTTAATGCTTGTGCTCTATCCAAATCTGCTCTGATATTGCCCACCACAGCCAGAATAACACACGATTCTTTATTGTTTCTGCGCTTTCTCCTCCACCTGTTCCTCGTCCTCTTGCATTCCTTATCAGTTTGAGTAGATCAGGTCAGTGCAGATGTAGAAGCAAGTAAAAGAGCGTATTTCATTCAATAAAATACATTTTGCTCCCGATAAACTCCTCCTGGAAGATCACTCTTGGGTATGAAGGCTGTGTGCCTTTATACGAGACATTCTTGGCCTGTTCATCTTCCGGTTTCAAGAGACTTAAGACATGATGAAATGTGCTCTGTATTCAACGTAATGCGTATTCCAAAATAGCATTTTAGAAATATTTTGAATATTAAAATTTTAATTCTACGCATGTAAATGAATTTACTGTAATGTAATTGTATTTGTGACTCAGTGTCTTCTGTCAGCATTCCTACAAAATAATCCATCCTATTTATTTGTTCACAATAATAGTTCTCCCATAAAAATGTGTTCAGTCACAAACCATAAATGAAAAACTAACCTCCATCTAGCTGCAAAAGAAGTCACCTGCATTAAACACATTCATAAGAAGTAATTACACAAGGCGAATGTTTTCTTAAATCCTATTCTGTAAGAAACGCTTCAGTTTTGGAAGATAAGGAATCTAGAGCAAGGTAAAAGTCAATACACAGTTAAAAGATAACGTTAGTACATAGTTGAGATAATGAAAAACAGATGTTTACCTTAAGAGCTACAGAGCAAGAAATACTGTGTACTTTTTGTTGGAGACTGTTCTTGTTGAAGATTCACTAAACCATGGTTCAAACTGACTGATCTGCTACTACTTTCCAGTGAATTATGCCTGAATAATATGATGTTCTTTTAAATGTTAAATGGATATTTGGCCCAAAAAAGAAAATGTCATCACTTACTCACCCTCATGTCATAACCTGTCTTCTGTGGGACATAAAGAAGAATAAAGATAAGATGATGTGTTTTTTGTCAATCCATAAAACTGTTTGCTTATCAACATTCTTCAAAATATCTTATCTTGTGTTCAGAAGTAGTAGTTATACATCAGTCATACAGGTTTGGAATGACATGAGGGGTGAGTAAATGAAGACGTTGTTTTAATTTTTGGGTGAACTATCCCTTTAAGGTGGGATTACATTTGCTCTAAGCTTGTGAAATTACTAAACTATTTCAGACTAATAGTTTGGAAACACAAAGTCTAGTGTGGCCACACCTTCACAATCTCT
>NW_015505492.1:4175-5287 GCF_001515645.1 Sinocyclocheilus grahami
TTTTTTTTTTTTACTGTCAAACATCATGCATGTTTGAATTTGTCAACATCAGGTTGCTGACAAGTCTTTGACGGCCGGGATTTTGGTGAAAGTGCAGGTTGTTGAAGGAATAGGGGTGGTCTACTTCCGTAAGTGCGGTGGAAGTTAGCAAAATGACTGAAATCGCTTACAGCATCCCAGTTTAATGGTCACGCTAAGAGCAGTAGTGGATTACACATTTGCTTTACAAATCAATAAAGCAACATAATGCTGTGGTGTGGCAACACAATCATGGCTACATCAGGCGGCAGCCAACTTATTACAGGCAAATTATAATCCTTAAAATGGTAACTGTGCTAATGTAAAGACATCAAGTGTAATACAATACATTTGCATTAAGCCCAACAAACTGCTCTTGATATTTTAGCCTGTTTTGTGATGCTTCAGTTGATCTTCAATTACACAGATGAAGTGATAATGCGGTCATAGCTTGACAGTGCTGATAACTCTTTCATTTTACTGTAGCTCGATTTTAAACCTCATAACACACACTAACACACAGAATAGACTGAATTTGGCACATTATGCATCACGCGTATAATTCAAACATGATCTGCAAATATAGTCTGTAACACTAAAAGCAGTGCACTTTCCTGAGGAACTGATGCTGTCTGGCAGCAAGCCATCCATCCTCTGCTGCTAAGCTTTTGCAGAGGACTGAGTATACCAGCATGCATGGACACATTCTCATACACAGCAACAGCACTATGGGAACACTGCAATAAATAACCACCCACATCTACTCCGCACTAATTAAGCTTTCATATCAACCTGCCTCTGTGTAATTACAGTCCCTGCACTTCTTATACATTCATTGCTAATCGGACTGTTTTGCTCCACAAGGTTGACCATGAAAGAAGAGAGAGCATTTACAACCATGAGGCACTGAGTTATTACATTCTTTTTCTAAGAAGCGATAAAAGTCAGCATAATGGACTAATATAATGCTTGAAGCCTGAAGCAGGCTTGCATCATATGAGTAAATGTTTGTAATTATATAGCGGAGTACATTTTTTGTCTGTTTGTGCATGCACACCTGCAAATAATAAATGACTGTCTTTGTACCTGTTGTT
>NW_015505492.1:8686-15695 GCF_001515645.1 Sinocyclocheilus grahami
GTAAACAGAAAAATTGAAGTTTACATGCCTGTACATGCTAGCCAATCAGACAAGTTGGAGGCGGCTCTGTGCCAATGGTGTAAGTTTGGGCCTGGGCTACCTGTTTTTCTGAGCTAAAGGGGTGCTCACACTGACAGCTATTTTTGTCTTGAGTGACAGCAACTGATAGCAAAGCGACTACGCTGAACAGAGCTTACTAAAAACCTAAAAGCACGATTTAAACGGTGTCAGTGTGAACGCACCATAATTGGTTAGCATGTTTCATTTAGCCCCTGCTGTTAGATACCATACTACACCATTCTGCTGCCAAAAAGCATCCTTGTCCATTCAAAAGTAGCTGTGTGCTCGGAGTACATTTTTTTCAGCCAGCATTTAAATAGTAAATATTTCAGTATAGTGTAGTAGATGTTTTAGCAGTGCCCGCATCATTTTCAGAGAGCTCTTAAAAGCCATATTTATTTTCCATGTTTGCTGCCATCCACGTCACCGCTCACGATAGTTGCCTATGAGCAAAGATGGCATTTGTTCGTGTAATTTTTGCAAGTATGTTTTGTGCGTAAATCATTTGCAGCAGCTTTAATGATCTTACACACACATCACATGTCCTTATTGAGCAGTCATTAGTCTCTAATTAATCATTTTAAAGGGGACATAACACACAGTTTCACCCAATCGCATGTTGATCTTGAGTACCAATAGAGTAGTATAGCATCGTTCATAGCTCCAAAGAGTCTTTAACATTATCATATTTATAAAAGGAAAAAAAAAAGCTTCGCAAATCCAGCGCAGAACTGGGCCTTGTTTATAAAACGTTCGTCAACAAACACACTCGCAAAACTCCGTTGCTGCCCCGGAAAAACAAACTGCATCCACTGTTCACGTAACGCTGGGTTCTTTAGTAAGCTGAACAAGGTTATCTTTCCCTTACAGCCAAAAACACACTTCTTTGGAGACATTCTTCTCGAGAGAGTCCCGTTCAGTGCAGCCGAATGAAGCGCGTTGATGGGCGCGCTCTCGCTCTGGTCGATGTGTGTGCATGGGCACGCTCTTCCGGGAGAAATGCCCATACAAGGAGTTCCACCCTTCATTATATCACGAAGAGCCAAGCTCAAAAAAACTGTACAAAACCGGAAGGAGTATATTTGACACAGAAATACTCTGTGAAACTTTGGCCATGTTTAGCATGAGAATCCAACTCTTTAACAGTGTAAATAACTCAACATGCATGAAATAGCATTAAGGTGCGTTCAAGTCATGTCGGATAGATCGTATTTACGAGTTGAATGCACATGAACGCCACCACAAAGTCGTTATTACGAGTGGGAAACTCGAAATTTTCTTAAAGCCCGAGTTGTGGGCGTGTCAATGAGAAACATGGCGGAATCGATGGATGCAACGTCTGTAGTTGACGGTAAATTTTTGTTTAAATTGATAGTTTAGTTGTCCTATAAACTTAAATTGGTCATGTTCTTGTTACGCAGCTAGTTGCTATCATTTTTGCACCTATAGGTGAAAAATCTTTTGATTTGCCATGTTGCATGTTTTAAAAATATTAAAAACGCAAAACACACAATGCGAATTCTTTGCTCTTCATTTTCTATAAGCAGAGTCAACAGACCCTGTTGTATTTTCTTGTAATTTATTAAAATTAGGTACACCGCCATCTTGTGCAGACTAAACTGACTTGAACGCACCTGACGTCGTAATTACGACTTCTCAACTCGTAAGTACGAACGTCCCAGGAGGACTTGAACGCGGCATTAGACCGCCCCTTTAAAGATTCTTGCAATACAATGCAATGCAGAACAATGACATAGCTTATTTTATGTAGCACATTTAATGCTAAATTTTTAGTGCCAGTGAATTGTTGTGGTTGCATTCTTTTCCGTCCGATAGAGTGCAACAGTGGGATTCTCCATTGCGGAATTGATTTTGAACGATCTTAAAAACCTTTGAAGACACGCCTGTTGTGAACTACGTGGTTGTTAATAAATGGTATGTACTTTGGTTGAAGTCATCAGCCCACATTGTTTCAATTTATTTTCTAAATAACCACGTTCAACAGTGGAAATCCTGATGAAATTGAAAAACTACATTACCCAGGATTTTGCTGCGAAATCTCCACCAATCAGAAATTCTAAGTAAATAATACTAGTCTCCCTATGCTTTCAAACTACTTAAATGTTTGTATGCATAATCCACATATTTTGCAAAAACATGAAATGTCAACACCTTTAATCAAAAGTTATGTATTTATCTATAATTTTTTTATTTGATTGTCATTTGCAGTGTGATTCACCTCGTAGCTGGTTGTTTTTGTTCGTAGCTTAAAAGCCCTAATCAGACTTGTGGGAAATGTCAAAACTTTACTTCCGGATCCAATGCTGCTGAAATGTGGATGGGCACTATTGCACGCTATGTGCTTCATGTGTAACATTAAGATTATGTAATGTTTTATGCTTAAATCAAATTTCAGGCTTGCTTGATTGTGTTATTATTGACGTGCATTGCTGTTTTTTTTTCTCTTTTATTTTCAAACAGGGGTGCCTTTTCTGTTGTTCGGCGATGTGTAAAGAAATCAACCGGCCAGGAATATGCTGCTAAGATCATCAACACAAAAAAGCTGTCAGCACGAGGTAAGACTTTGCTTTTGCTGCCTGGCTATTGTCTTGCTAGAATGTTCACAAATCCTCATCCTCAATAAACTAAGGTCTCTCTCTTTGATCTAATCAGATCTGCATTATTTGTGATATAGCATACTATCAGACCTGGTCACATATGACTAATTCCCATTTTTTGAACGGTAGACACAGCTCTGAGCACATTCTAATTTAAAGTATCTAAATTTACCAAATGCTTAACAAGAAGCACAGAGATATAATGATATTAGTCCATCAACAATATTGATAATTTGTCTCTGTGCTCTGATCTCAAATGTGTAACAGCTAATGCAGTGAACCTTTTGATGCTACTTCTTTCATTCATTCATTCTCTATCACAGTTGAGTCACTAATCACTGTCAGTATCATCAGTGCTGTTGATGAAAATGGTCAGGATATATGAGCCCCAGTTACTGTTTCTGCTCCAACGCAAACAAAAGCACTGGATCTATTTCGGGGAACGGACACTTTGTGTACCTGTCCTCTTATGGTATCAGGTTGGCCTGTCTTGGGTTGAATTAAATGAAATGGATTTTAATTAAATGACTCTTAGATTGTCAGCTAGACATGGGCATGATTACTCAGAGGTGGCAGCAAAGACTGATCATGATAACACATTAATTGCATTAACTTTGTGTGACCTTTTCACACAGACTGAAATCCATTAACAACTATATGCACATAGCGCTTCATTTTCAATCTAGTGACTTGTTGCGGTGACATTTTGGGTGGATGTTGTGTTGTAATGTAAAAGCAGTTCCCTTCGCCCTTTGTTGGTGTTTTAGGTGAGACTGTGTGAGCCGACGCAAGAGCTGGAGAAATGATTGTACTGTCTGTAGACCTTCAAGCTGAATTACAACAGATCCTGTTCTCATTGTGTGCGTATGTGTATGCTACGGTCCCCATGGATGGCCAGTAAACAACAGATTTATTTAAAAGACCCTTGGACAAAAAACATCAGGTAATTAGATCAGCATAGTTTGGCGACTCTCTTAAGCTTCCTTTCAAGAAACTTGGCAACTGTTTTTCTTCAAACTCTTCATCATGCTGGCTGGCACACTGCATTAAAAAGCAACAGTGCTATTCATCTGGTGAGGCCCACACAAGTGCCAAAGCCGCCTCCTGCGAAATCTCCCCATTCCCTTGGCCTTAATCAAAGCCCAGAGAGATCTCTCGACATGCCAACCTGTTAACGGACACATAAGCTATTATCATCTGTGAGTCATCTTTCAAAGGCCAGGATAGTCTGCAATTACTCAGTCAGATTTTGTTTATACGTTATAGTATATAGAGTGCAGTACGTTCTTGAATGTTGCTGCAGAGTGCTGCAGTCTAATAGTTGTTGTTTAATGGTAGTGCTCCAAAATGGCTTATTAGATTCTTATTCGTATGTTCTCATAAGTGTAGTTTAAGATTTCATTTCAGTTTCACATTAACTTGAACTTCAATTTCTTTAGTACCTGCTTTGCGTAACATTTATAATAGTCCAATGAAATGTAAAGGCAAACATTATGTAAATATAGAGCATATAAAACAATGTGAACTTACATCTGGTTCCTCTGATGTCATTCCACCCCATCTTCTTTTACTTTTGCTTTGAAACATTTGAAGTGTCATGAACTAAGCAGTACTTTTACTGCAGCAATTTAGGTTATTTTCTATTCATACTAATAGATTTGTAGTAGATTAAGTATAAATTACCATGGGTTAAATGTAACTTTAGATTAATGAATGTTCCATGTTATGTCATGATCTCTAATGTATTAAAGTACATTAAATCTAAGGCACTTTAATTGGATAGAGGCAGATCTGAATGCAAGTTTGCAGATTGGACTAAATGATTGGAGAAGTCCTGCAGGCGTCACTAGACAGAAGTCTGTTTTTTCACTGGAAGATCAAGTTATGAGACATTTTGATTAAAAATGACAAGGTCAAAAAATGTGTAAAAAAATTACATCGATGTACATGGATGAATCATTCACTAGAAGATAAATCAAATACATTTAGAAAATAGACAGTAAATTTCCATTTCATGCCGACTTTAATTGAATCTTAATATCTAGTGTTACTGTATTTTATTACTTTATTATTATTAAAACAGTAGACTTTTTCAAACTAAGGACCCTGTATTTTAAACCTGACCTTTAATTACGTACATATAGGGTCACATTAACTTGACATACTTTATAACATAATTTACATTGTAATCATTATTATCAAGTATTTGACTCTACATCAATAATAATTGCATTGTAATAATGATTTACATTGTTTAAATTTCAAATAATGTTCATTTTAGTTGTACATTATCAATTTGAATATGGTATAATGAAACAATTAATGGACATGTAATGTTGTATTTTAACAGATTTTCATTATTTTTAAGAAAAAAAAATTTTTTTGACCCACTCTGATGTAATGTATTCCTACAAAGTTCTGTGGCCATGTGTGGTTTGACTGAACATACAGTACTAATGATAGCATGCTTGCTTGTAGCATGTGTGTGTGTGATGGTGGTCAGTGGTGTGATCCAGGGCAGCGTGGAGCCTGTGGCTGAGACGCAGGCATTGCAAGCATGCAGTGGTGATGTCAGGAGGCGCGTGAAACACTGCTGAATAATTGAGGCGCACAGCCTGCCTTAGCTCTAAATGGAAAAAGAGGCTAGGACCTTCACCACTTTCTGCCTCTTCACATCTCTCTGGCTCCCTCTGACCTCCCTCAGATCAGCAGCAGCATCACGGCCTTGCTGTATTATCAGGGCCCTGGAATGATTCCTCGCTGCTTTCTGCAGGGCGACTGGCAGAGGCCTGATAAATGTAACAGCACTGCTGTGGTGAATCTTTAATGGGACAAACTGTGAATTTTTAATGAACCCCAGCCAAATGGTGTGTGTGTGCACATAAACGGGAAGAGAGTGGGTGATTGCTGAATGTGTATTGGGACACATTTAAAGGAAAGGAACAATTGTGTACATTTTTATGAGCTCTGTGTACCAGTGAGGGCCAGAGGTGTGAAAGGGAAGGAGTTGTTGTTGTTGTTGTTTTTTTGTGCGTGTGTGTGTGTGCTCGCTTGTAAGTTAAGCCTGAATACATGTGTTTGGTTTGTATATGATGTCATTAGATTCTCTTTGGATCACTCTCAAATTATGCAGGATAACAGCATCATCAGGCTTTAGATTAAAGCAAAAGGAAGACAAACCAAATGCTAAGAAGTTTACAGTTTTCAGTTACATGGATATATGGTTTGTAATGAAAGCTTTACATTAATATTATTTCACAAAATGAAAGTTCAAAATGATTAATCATCCAATATTTAGCCATCTTTCTTGATATTATCATCTGATGTAACCATGTCCACATAAATAAATTTGTCTGCTTGGCCAATGTATAAATGTATGTATTATAAAAGATGGCTCTTATGCTTGCCAAGGCTGCATTTAAAAAATATATATAGTAAAAAGAGTAAATGTTACAATTTAAAACAACTGTTTTCCATTTCAATATATTTTTTTAAACCTAATTTATTCCTGTGATGGCAAAGCTGCATTTTCAACGTCATTACTCCAGTCTTCAGTGTCACATGATCCTTCAGAAATCATTCTATAATATGCTCAGGACACAATTCTTGCTATTATCGATGTTCAAAATAGTTGCGCTGTTGATGTTTTTTTGTTTTGTTTTGGAGGTTTTTTCAGGAGAGAATAGATTTGAATAGAAGGTCCAAAAGAACAATATTTATTTGAAATATAGGCCTAAATCTTTTGTAATATTATAAATATTATACTGTCGATTTTTCACTAGTTGCCACTAATTTTCAGAAGTTGTCTCAGATTTTGGACGGTATAGTGTGTAACAGGTGTGAGAGAAGAAGCTCTAAATGATCTTTGGTGAAGAACGAATCTACATAGTCAGTGTCACCTCATACTGTCCTTGCTGTGGCACATGGTTCCTGATTACTATGGCATTATATTTACCTCTATACACAGTGAAGCAGTGGATCGGTGGACTGTATGTACCAATCTCCTGTCACACCCTTCTCAGATGCCTGGAGTTCTACTTTGATGGCGTCACCATGTTTCCTGTAACCTTAGATGAACTCATAGCTAATATTTAATTACAATTGACCAGAAAGGGGTATATAAAAGGAAAACTTCTTTAAGGATGGGTAGTGACGTTTCTCAGTATTTGCTCAGTATCACTTGTTCCAGCCTTAATTAAACAGCATTTCTGATCCCGAGTGTTAAGTTTATCAGTGTTCAAATAGTCACAATGTTTGTTTACCTTGACCATATGTAGACAGATTATAAGGAATGTTCTTGGATCTGTGGAGATTAATAAATCCTGAGTTGA
>NW_015505492.1:15990-16416 GCF_001515645.1 Sinocyclocheilus grahami
ATTGTAAGATCATGGCAAACATTGTGTTCATTTATTACATGGGAGTATAAATTTGGCAGTTATTTTAAATTAAAAATAATAAGGCAGACATCAAGACAAATATAATGGTAGTTGCAGTTCATTCTTTGGAAATATTTTGATGGTATGTTCAGAAGCAACTGATGAAACACAGCTACAACAAAACAACAACAACAGGGTTGAGGAAAGGTTTGGTTTGATTTTGAAAAACATGGAACTGGATCGTTTGGATGACTGTTAATTGTATAGCATGGAGAATCATCTTGCAGTAATACTCTTGTGGTTTCTCTTATGTTTCTTTGCAGCTGAGAGCATATGGAAGCCATCATTTCACTACCCTGAAATTTGATGTCTTTCTCAAAAGAAAACCAAGCATGCTTTCTCAAAAACAGAAGTCAAGTCAAGTCA
>NW_015505492.1:21497-31044 GCF_001515645.1 Sinocyclocheilus grahami
TTTTTTTTCTCATTTTGTCTCTCATAGTTGAGGTATACCTATGATGAAAATTACAGGCCTCTCTCATCTTTTTAAGTGGGAGAACTTGCACAATTGGTGGCTGACTAAATACTTTTTTGCCCCACTGTATATGACAATCTGTATCAGACTGGTTGACGATGCAATAATATAGAAAGTTCTCAAACTTTACATTTTTGATGTTGTAGTCCCGAAAGAAATGATGTATAATTTCTTTATATATGACGTGATTTGTATCATTTGCTATTTTGGCCAGTTTTGGCCATTTATCTAGAGTTCTACAGAAATTTAGAAAAATTTAAATTTGAAGGGCTACAGCAATTCTACAGTGAACCAATCAGCAAACACTTGACCCTGGCAGAATTGAAAGGGAAGTGTTTTCACATCAAGGCCATCCATTATTCTCCCACTATGCAGTGGTCATAGGGATTTGTCCTACCTGCTTTGTTTTAACTGCTAGGAATCTGCAGGCGTCTAAAGCACGTAACAGGATAATCCCTGACTGATCGGGGGGAGATGTAGTGACACCCTGGATCAGCAGATGGTCTGGTGCGGGACAGACTCGCAGCTTAAGCTCACACTCTTACACAAGCACGTCAGCGCACAAACCTGGCACCCTCCACTTTACACCGAGCAGCTACGCTTATCCTTTTTTCCTCTAAAGAGTTGAGCTAAGGGTCTGTGAGTTTGCATACATTGTAAACATTGTTTCAGTGGGTGGATGGATGGCAGAGTGTGTGGTGGTGGTGACAGTGGTGTTCATGTTAGTGGTTGGACGGCTCTCGTTCCATGCCTCTCCACAAAAGTATGCAATTGAACTTTGAAATCAATCAGAGGAAAGCGTTTTGAACTGAAAGCACTTGTATAAGCATTAGGGATGTTCAAGAGCAGTCATAATTGACTAGTCATGTGGCTATCTGAATTTTTTTGTTTAAGTTGTGATGTAACAGAAGTAGCAACAGATGTTTTCTTCCGTATTGTGACATAATTACGAGTGAAACATTATCTAAAGTGTAAAGTGAAGGTGACTTGGGTCTATCTGTTTTTTGTTGATTGGATGGGGGTGGATCTAAATGTGAGCATGAAATCAGTTTAAGTACCTGTATTACTTTCTTTCTTCTGTACTGTCTGTACTGTTCCATACAATAAAAGCATACAGTTATCGGATGTCAAGATTGTCAACTTGCCTTCAATTGTAAACTATGGTGAACCATACCTTTAATTGTCTTGTATGTCTTTTGACTTTTAACTTTTAATACTGTTTAGCGAGCAATATGGACTAGTTTATGGTGCATTAATAATGCTTTATGGAGCTTGACAGTCCCTGATGACTGTACACTTCTGGAGCAGCATGAACATTCTTCAAAATATATTTTATGTTCCACTGAAGAAAGCAAGTCAAGTTTTGAACAACATGAATGTGGTAGAATTTTTGGGTGAACTGTTTTGCAGCTAGCCATGCATATTGCTGTATTACAGAATAGCTGATAAAGCTGTGAATTATTTGTGAAGTGGTAAGCAAACATGTGATGCTAGTGGCTATTGTAACAACCACAGTGTGTTTATCTGACTGGATCTTTGTTTGCTCATCAGTAGAAAAAGATGTCAGAAATGCATCGCAATCCTTTACAATGAATTTCATCGCAGTTTAACGACTTGTAGCACATCTGTCAAACAAGATATGTGTCTTGGTGTTTGCGGCGCTGTGTTGAATGCTGACTGCGCCCAGTCCTGCAACATGCAACAGCTGCAGCCGATATTACGCAGGAATTGTCTCTGATGAGAGAGGACTTGCTCCCATAAACATACACACACTGGAAAAATTAGATGGTCAGTAGATTTTGGTGCATGTATGAATTTCCATACCTGCAGTGGTGGAAAGAGTACTGAAAAAATATACTCAAGTAAAAGTACCATTACCTTCCAAAAAATGTATTGTGAGTAGAGTAAAAGTACTTGTCCAAAAAACTACTTGAGTAAGAGTAAAAGAGTAGCCTATTTAAAAGTACTCATGAGTAGTGAGTACTAAGCTGTGGATTCTACCCCCTCATAATAAACGCTGTACACCGCAATTTATTCATTTTAAAAACGTTGTACATTCTGTAATTCACTATCTTATTTTTCATAAAGAGTGAAGAGTATCTATCATCCAGCAGTTTTAATTTTGACTGCCAACTCTTTAAAATACATCAAAACAGCACAGAAACAGTATTCAGTTGAAGAAAAGATGAAAGTTATTCTCAGTACAATCATCCCCATTTAACTCATAAAGTTTGAAAAAATAGATTTAAAATCATGTGTAAGGCCACTGAGACAGCATATGCTGTTGTTGCACATAAAATATGAATGTTTAGAACAATGCAAATACAAACACCATTAGAAAACTCATAGTTCAGCATCACACACCATGATATGGGTTAAAATGAGAGCCCATTTCTCTCCAAAACGGTTACTAGTTTTAGCATTTTGCAATAAAGAAATAAAAATAACTAAACTTGATCATTTATGTTACAATTTTAACATAAATGCACATTGTTCTAGACGGATGGCAAGTCCATGCCATACCTTTTACACATTTACTCGAATTGATATGCTGATAATACAATTTGTAAGGAAAAATGTATTAAATAGCGAGGTATTTCTGGGGAAACTTTTTCAAAGGAAAACACACACACACACGCTCATGTCTCTTTGCTGAGCCGCGGCGGTCTCGGTGAATCAGCAGCATCCACAACTGAACGGAAACAAAAAGTGTTGAACAAAAAGGTAGGCGCGTTTCCATTACAGATTTGCGCAAAACTCTGGCGATATTTTATAAATGTCGATAAAAAAGTATTGCAAAATGACGGCGTTTCCATTAACCAATGTTATGAGACTTAAACGTAACCTTTTGCCTCTCGCGATAAGTCATGGTAACGGATTTTGATGGGATTTTGGCTATATTTATTCAAAGGAGGCTTATGCGTGTATCTTTACAGAAGCAGCAAAGAGAGCCGCTTCAGAAACGTGCGTGGCGCGGCTGGAATAAATGATAGACTGTATAAAATCAAACACAAGCATTGAGTGGCCGTAATCAGCTTCAGTGACCGTATCAGAGCCACACTGCACCGCAGATGTGTGCAGTGTAAATAGTCTAAGCATTAATAGTAGGAAAAGCCCCTTATACTGGATCGTGGCCACTTATGAAGTATTTCTTGGAGGTTATAGTACACTGAAGAATGATCATATGACTTTTTACATACGCCATGTGACCTGTAAATGCGAAAAAGCCGTTTCCATTGCAGTTTTGTGAATTATTCCTTTTTCGCATTGCCTGAAAAACCACCTCAAGCGAGCGTAAAAACTTTTCTGCGATATATGGGCATTTTTGCGAAATTGACGTGTTTCCATTAGGCGTATTTTCAATTCGCAATTTCAATTTGCGCAATTTGAAGGGTAATAGAAACGCGCCTACTGTTGAACTTGAAAATTGTTTATGCGCGAGTGCACTTGCTAAATGAAGGCGGATTGTATAAAATGTATTAAAAAAACGTTTATTAACGAGCTGCAGTTTTATTACATCACGCGCTGGCACAGATGCAGTATATTAATGCCATGGGAGTCTCATTGTGTCATTTGAACGATATTTTCCTGATTTTGTAACCTGCATTTCTACTCTCAATTGTATTTACCCCTGGCATTGATTGTGTATGTTCTTAGCAATGCAATAAAAAAATAAAAAAAATTAACGCCAGGGGTCATCAATAAGGTGCCGATTGGTCCTCAATTTGTGTTTCCCACACACTTTTTCACAGAGCGCATCACGCGCTCAAACTCATCAAAAGTATACAAGTTCAACAAGCAACAACGACTTATCCAAGTGACTGCTGCAGAACGCACGCGAGAGAGAAACGAAGCAGCGCAGATCGCGCGTCTCATAAGTGAGTGGGGAATTTACCGAACGTGACACTTGCTGGAGTTTACACTGTATGCAATACCTGCATCCTCACACCAAATTTCAGGCCGTGTAGATAGGCAAGCATATATACAAATCATTTAGTAAGCAGAAATATGAAATTTACCTAACCTATTAAGTTAGAAGAAGATGCGACTGAATTGATGCTTGAAGGATGCACTTCCATCAGCAATCTTCTTCTTCTTGTTAATTTTATGGCGGATTGCAACCATGACTTATCAGGTGCATACCGCTACCTACTGTATCGGAGTATGCAGCATGGATTATATAAACAGCAGCCATGATAAACAGTTGCCGGTTAAAGTTTTCTATGCACAATTTGATTTGACGAAAGTCACGAGACCTATTACTCTCTATCCAATCACGTTGATGGATAAAAATAAAATAAGCATGTAACGACCACAAACAGAGTAAAATTACCGATACATCACTTAATGTACTCAAGTAAAAGTACACAATTTTTAAACTACTCAAAGTACAATTACTGATAAAAACTACTTACTGTAATGTGAGTATTTGTAATTCGTTACTTCACACCCCTTCATACCTGCATCGATATTGATAGTCAAAATGTGAATTATTACAGAGAGTGAGTGTTTAGTCACTATAATCAATTGTTTGTTTGTTCACAATCTTTGTTTGACATCATCCAGTTATTTTCAAGTGGACCGTAGGCCTCAAGAGCACACAAACTGTTTGACTTTTCCATTAGTTGTAGAAAAAGTGCCACGCACACCTCCTGAGACAGATTGAATGCTCCAACAACAGTGCACATTTATGTGTTGTCATCAAATTGTATCTTTGATCTCAGGATCAGTCATTCTGTAATGACAACATTCAGAAAGTTTAGCATGGTAATGTTGGCAATGTTAATGTGTTTGGTCTTAGCGGAATAGGTCTGCTATGCTGCTAATGCCAGCAGAGCAAGTACTGAAACTTGCTACTGCCAGTACATCGACAGACATGCTGCTGTGAGCATGTAGGAAATACTGCTGCTATACATATAATATACATGTATATAACATACATGGAATTACCCGGTAGCAGATCTATACAAGTGGAGCTGGGGAAGGTGGAGGGTTTCTGAAGCATGCTGCTGTAGCCTTGTCTCGGGTGTGATAATCAGGTGGTTGCTGGTTCAAACCCTGTTATCATGAGTTATCATACCTTTAAGTAGGGATGCACGATATATCGGCCACCATATCGGTATCGGCCGATAAATGCTCATTTTTTCTGTTATCGGTATCGGCCTGATAAGAAAATTTGGCCGATATCTTAAAGCCGATAAATAATGCATTATCTGTAATGTGAGTATTTGTAATTCGTTACTTCACACCCCTTCATACCTGCATCGATATTGATAGTCAAAATGTGAATTATTACAGAGAGTGAGTGTTTAGTCACTATAATCAATTGTTTGTTTGTTCACAATCTTTGTTTGACATCATCCAGTTATTTTCAAGTGGACCGTAGGCCTCAAGAGCACACAAACTGTTTGACTTTTCCATTAGTTGTAGAAAAAGTGCCACGCACACCTCCTGAGACAGATTGAATGATGGAGAGAAGTGGAGGAAAGCATATGGGTGGAAAGAGAAGTCAGGTGAGTGTTACCATGGTGGCTGGAGAGGTTACAATGTTATAATAATCGTGTGTGTACACAGACAGGTGCTCGTCCACGTCCCCCTGCAGTCGTCAGTGTAAGTAAAGCTCTGTGTGGTGGATTAGTAGTATGATGGCGAGGGACACGGATCCTGCTATGGCCTCTGTTTTGGGAGTGTGTGCTATCTGGAGGACATCAGACTGGCTGGCTGTCTTGTATTTGCAGGAATTTGATTGGATGGGCAGGCTGAGCTGTAGTGTTTCTCATGCTTTGGATATTGGGAGCTGTTTTTGGTTGTTTATTCTGGCAGTACGAAGCCTGGTTGGTTGAGCTGAAAAACCAAACTGAGCTGCTTTCCTCCATTACTGGAGTGTCTGTCTCACTGAAGTCATTTTTATTTGCTCTCTTGACTGTTTGGCTCACAGCGCGCTTGTGTGGACGTCACTTGTGTCGAACCAGTGATAAAGTGTCGTAGAGGAATGGACTTAATTAAAACACACACACACACACAAGATTTTCCTTTTTCTTTCATTCTTTCTTATATATTTACACACATCTCTCTAACATGCGCACACACACACACACACTCCTTTTCTCTCAGGCTTTGCTGCTGTTGGAGGGCCTGTTTCGTTCTGAATCCACTGCATTAATAAGAGGCGACTGGATCTGGTTCCAGGTAGAAGCGGTTTCCCTCTCACTGTCGCTTCCGGCAGTGTCACCCTGTCCAAATCACTCTGTTTACCCCAGAGAAAGAACCATCTCACACCCACTCCTGCCCTCAATGACTTCAGATCTTTTAAAACATAATTCAAAATATAAGAACAATACATGTTTTTCAGCCTTTTGATCAATATTCTTGATATATCTTGATATTTATAGTGTTTGGCATTTGAAACTGCTTAAAAGGGAGATTTAATTTTTTATTATTTTTAATTTAACAAAACATTGTTAAAGTAAAATATATAGTGTCAAATGGTCAAGGCATGTTTCAGGTTTCTCAATATTTAATCACAAGGAAGGAACAGGAAGAGTGAACGATAATAAGCTAAATTTACCTACCACATTTTTTATTTTGTGTCTGGGCGGAGTATGATATGTCACTGTTGAGAGAGAACTTGCTGTGTCATAGCTGGACTGGATATCTGAGAGAGAATTTAAGTACTGTAGTCAATTAGTTCAATATTAATCAGCCAATATTTGGCCATTTATATCTGTTCTGCCAGTGTCCATTTGGCCGATTGACAGAAGTGGTCTGTCAGGATTCAGCCTCGAGTCAGTTCCAGAATTCTCCAACAACAGTGCACATTTATGTGTTGTCATCAAATTGTATCTTTGATCTCAGGATCAGTCATTCTGTAATGACAACATTCAGAAAGTTTAGCATGGTAATGTTGGCAATGTTAATGTGTTTGGTCTTAGCGGAATAGGTCTGCTATGCTGCTAATGCCAGCAGAGCAAGTACTGAAACTTGCTACTGCCAGTACATCGACAGACATGCTGCTGTGAGCATGTAGGAAATACTGCTGCTATACATATAATATACATGTATATAACATACATGGAATTACCCGGTAGCAGATCTATACAAGTGGAGCTGGGGAAGGTGGAGGGTTTCTGAAGCATGCTGCTGTAGCCTTGTCTCGGGTGTGATAATCAGGTGGTTGCTGGTTCAAACCCTGTTATCATGAGTTATCATACCTTTAAGTAGGGATGCACGATATATCGGCCACCATATCGGTATCGGCCGATAAATGCTCATCGGTTATCGGTATCGGCCAAAATTTTCATATCGGTGCATCCCTACCTTTAAGTAAGACACTTAATTCCAGATTGTTCCAGAGACATTAGGGCCTTTTGCACCACGGGAACCTTTTCATAGTACCTGAACTAATTGTGGAACTACCCACTTTTTGGCATGTTTGCACCGCAGGAACTAGAAGCGGTTTTAGTTCTAGGAACTCTTTTTGGAGGAACTAAATTAGCTCCTACTTCAGAGTAGGGTCTAAAACAGTTCTATAGGAACTATCAGTGACGTTAGTATATGCTGATTGGCCAAACGCACTCGAAACACCGGCCACCCGGCATTTTTAAAAAGCCATGTAAACATATTTACTCCACAAACATGGAAAACAGCGGTAACGGCATTTACCTGTTGTCTGCAGTGTTGTTCTTTTCTCAGCTTCGACGATATAATGTAACACTGCAATTTGTCATTAAAAAACTAGTCTTAAAAAAACTTTTGCTCTTGCAATCGCGTAAATTGTGCGTTTACATCTTCATCTCCATTATAAAAAGTCATCGCTGTTGGCCGCATCAGAGTTCCTGCTGCCGGTGTGAATGCAACCAGGAAAACGTCCCGAGGGAGAAATTGGTTCTCTAGGAACTACCCTGCTGGCTAGTTCCTAGAACTATGCGGTGCGAAAGCCCTATTCTCACTGTAATAACAGTGCGTCCCTTCGGGAAAAAAAACAAACAGTCTGCACAGACATGCTGCTGTGAGCATGTAGGAAATACTGCTGCTATACATATAATATACATGTATATAACATACATGGAATTACCCGGTAGCAGATCTATACAAGTGGAGCTGGGGAAGGTGGAGGGTTTCTGAAGCATGCTGCTGTAGCCTTGTCTCGGGTGTGATAATCAGGTGGTTGCTGGTTCAAACCCTGTTATCATGAGTTATCATACCTTTAAGTAGGGATGCACGATATATCGGCCATGCGGTGCGAAAGCCCTATTCTCACTGTAATAACAGTGCGTCCCTTCGGGAAAAAAAACAAACAGTCTGCTAAATCACCACCAGAGACCTCGATATCTGCACTTATGAATCACTAGGAACATTAGGAATAGAATGGAATAGAAACTGCTAAATAGAATTTGCATTTCATGAAGGAAATGTCAGTTCTTGCAAGACAGCAAAAGAAAGAATAGTAAACAAGAACATCAGAAAGGGGGCAGGACTGGACAGATCAGGGCAGCATGTCAAAGAGATGGCCATGGTTGTGACAAATGAGTCAAGTTGATGATGACACTCGACCATGCTGTGTCTGTCGTCACATAAGAAAAACTGACGAACAGAAAAGGAAAAAGGGAGGGAAGGAGAGTGAGATGACAGTGAATTGACTTCGACCGGCATTAGCCCATGATTTGTAAACAGTGAGGACACTAAGGTCAGCGCTGATGAGCCAAGAGAGGATGAAAAAATAAAGCAAGCAGACAGAACGAGTACAAAGGCCACAACAAGGGCACGTCTCTGGGGTGCTGAGGAGAGGAGCGCTGAAATGATTATTAGAGAGAAGAACGAGCAAAAAGGATAAAGTTTTCCTAAATTAAATCAGCTGTTGTGTTGTTATTGTACTAAAGCAATTTGTTAAAATATTATATGAAATATACACTAAATACAGAAAAATGTAGGCTAATATTGTGAAATATTATGACAATTTAAAATAAATGTTTTCTATTTTTTATATATAATATCTTTCTTTTTTTTTTCTTTTTTATATATTTTAGAATATAATTTAGTCCTGACTGTGATGACAAAACTGAATTTTCAACAGCCATTACTCAAGTCATTACTTATTATTCTGATTTGGTACTGAAGAAACATTTCTTATTATCAATGTTGAAGACCGTTTTGATGCTTGTGATGCTGAATATTTTTGTGAAAACTGTGATAAAACAGCATTTATATAAAATAACTTTATTTATGGCATTTAAAAACAGCATTTATATGAAATAGAACATTATACTATGTGATTATTGTCACTTTTAATAAGTTTAATGCATGCTTGCTGAATAAAAATGTTCATTTAAAAATAAATAAATAAATAAATTCCTGACCCCAAGCTTTTGAATGCCATTGTATTTGCTTTTAAGTTGACTGCTTAGATTGTATATACTGTATGTGTGTGTGTGTGTGTGTGTGTATATATATATATATATATATATATATATATATATATATATATATA
>NW_015505492.1:31900-117400 GCF_001515645.1 Sinocyclocheilus grahami
GAATCTGAGGGTGCAAAAAAATCTAAATATTGAGAAAATCATCTTTAAAGTTGTTCAAATGAAGTTCTTAGCAATGCATATTACTAATCAAAAATTAAGTTTTGATATATTTACGGTAGGAAATTTACAAAATATCTTCATGGAACATGATCTTTATTTAATATCCTAAAGATTTTTGGCATAAAAGAAAAATCTATAATTTTGACCCTTACAATGTATTGTTGGCTATTGCTACAAATATACCTTATGACTACTTATGACCGTGCTACTTGTGTTTTGTGGTCCAGGGTCACAATCTGTTAATGTAACTTGGCAAGTTTTATTGCAATATATACAGTGCCGTGAAAAGGTATTTGCCCCCTTCCTGTTTTTTTGCATATTTGCCACACTTAAAAGATTCAGTTCATCAAACAAATCTTAATATTACACAAACATAACCCGAGTAAATACAAAATGCAGTTTTGAAATTATGATTTCATTTATTAAGGGAAAAAAGCTGTCCAAACCTGCCTGGCACTACGTGAAAAAGTAATTGCCCCCTAAATCTAATAACTGGTTGTGCCACCCTTTGCAGCAACAACTGCAATCAAGCGTTTGCGATAACTAGCAATGAGTCTTTCACATCGCTGTGGAGGAATTTTGGTCCACTCTTCTTTGCAGAATTGTTTTCATTCAGCCACATTGGAGAGTTTGAGCATGAATGGACTGTTTAAGTCATGCCACAGCATCTCAATCGGATTTAAGTCCGGACTTTGATTTGGCCACTCCAAAATCTTCATTTTGTTTTTCTTGAGCCATTCAGAGGTGAACTTGCTGGTGTGTTTGGGATCATTGTCCTGCTGCATAACCCAAGTGTGCTTGAGCTTGTGGTCACAAACTGACGGCTGGATATTTTTCTTCAGGATTTTCTGATGGCGTGCAGAATTCAAGGTTCCATCAATTATTGCAAGTCATCCAGGTCCTGAAGCTGCAAAGGCATCAGACCACTGAATATTTGCCCAAAAGTCTTGGGGTTAATCAAGACATTTTTTGGCAAATGTGAGACGAGCCTTTGTGTTCTTTTTGGTCAGCAATGGCTTTTGCCTTGGAACTCTCCCATGGATGCCGTTTTTGCCCAGTCTCTTTCTTATTGTTGAATCATGAACACTGACCTTAATTGAGGCAAGTGAGGCCTGCAGTTCTTTAGATGTTGTTCTGGGTTCTTTTATGACCTCCTGGATGAGTCGTCGTTGCGCTCTTGGAGTAATTTTGGTTGGCCGGCCACTCCTGGGAAGGTTCACCACTGTTCCAAGTTTTCTCCATTTGTGGATAATGGCTCTGAATGTGGTTCGCTGGAGTCCCAAAGCCTTAGAAATGGTTTTATAACTCTTTCCAGAATGATACATGTCAACTATTTAGTTTTGCATCTGTTCTTGAATTTCTTTAGATCGCGGCATGATGTGTTGCTCTTTAAGCATGCTTCACTTTGTCAGACAGGTTTTATTTAAGTGATTTCTTGATTCAACAGATCTGGCATTAATCAGGTCTGGGTGTGGCTAGTGAAATTTAACTCAGCTTTCTAAAATAATGTGGTTAATCACAGTTCTTTCATGATTTAACAGAAGGGGGCAATTAATTTTTCCCGTAGGGCCAGGTAGTTTAGGACAGCTTTTTCCCCTTAATAAATAAAATCATAATTTAAAAACTGCATTTTGTATTTACTTGCATTATCTTTGTGTAATATTAAAATTAGTTTGACGATCTGAATCTTTTAAGTGTGACAAATATACAAAAAAAAACAGGAAGGGGCAAAAACCTTTTCACGCCACTGTGTATATATATATCTCTTGTTTATAAGCTGTATGTGTAACTTAAAGTTTAATATGTATGTCTCGATTGACCACGGGGTAATGTTTAGATCACCACAGCTATGATAAATCCAAGCTATTGGAAATCTGCCCCAGACACCATGCGCTTATGTCACAGAGTCTTCCCTGGAGCCTCTGACATTTTCTCCTGAGATTCACCTCCTGAGAATTGACCTCGCACAACCTCTGCATCTTTGTACTCACAGATTCAATCTTTAACATCACTTGAGCCCTTTCATCTACCCTGACGCTAATCTGAAAAGAATGCGAGCTTTCATCTACCCTGACGCTAATCGGAAAAGAATGCGAGCACAGTGACGTCCGCCGATTGCCTCAAGTGGCTAAATAACTGCCTCTGCATGCGTCTCTCTCATCAGAGCTCTGTGCACTGCACAATAGATCACCTTTTAGTTCATGCAGGAGCGTATTTGTAACTGTCTGGGCCATGATGACCTGTGAAACTAAGTCTGTATTATCTAGTCCTTCTACCTTTCCAGTCTGTGTCGGAGTGACCCTACTATCTGTTCAGAGTCTGTGCTGACTGCGATACATACGGTATCGTGTCTCGTGTCCTGTGACGTGAAAGGATCTGTGAGAGCAGCTTGTGCATATGTGCACACATTTGCTCAATGTGTTTTTCAGTGCTGTAGGACTCAGCTAAATGAAACTGAGCCATTTGATTTTTGCTGTGTAGCATCTGTTTACAAATCCAGAACAGAAATTAGACTTCTAGCATTGCATGGCACCCATTAAAACACAGTAGTGGTGATACCGTGATACCGTGGTTATTTGAATTTAGATACATACAGTGGGGTAAATATATATTCATGGTATCTTTTGCATGCTTGTGTTGAATTGTTGAATTGAAAGCAGTAAGCAGGTTTCCTTCCTCTTTTGCATGCTTTCGCCTAATTCTACATGTGTTTTTCTCTGCACTGTGAGCTTGACCACAGAGATTTACACCCTCCCATGGGTGCATTTGAGGTGATTGGCCCATAATGCATCTGTTCAAACTAGTCCTGCCTGCACTAGTGTCATCATTGTATTGACTTGCTTACAGAAATTATTTTGCTGTAGCCAATGATAGACAAGAAAGAAACTTAATTGATTTGACTTTTTTATTGTTTAAAGATCTTGGAAAGAGCACCTGCAAACATTCATAAAGGGCTCCAGTGGTGCTTTATGGAGTGTGCTTTAAAAATGAATCTATATTTATGGTATATTATAAAATGCACTATTCTGATTGGATGAGCTATGTCGCTGTCATAAAAGCTGATCTGTTATTGCACGTTGAAGATTAATGTATATGATTCTGCATTGCCTGGTAAGCATAAACAGGCTACAGTTAGACCAATGAACTATGTTAATTTGTATGAATAATCTTGACTGTACTGTTCAAAAGGTTTGGGTCAGTAAGAAATTAATACTTTTGTTCAGCAAGGATGAATTAAATTGATCAAAAGTGACTGCAGATATTTATAACAATACAAAATATTTCTATTCCAAATGAATTCTGATCTTTTGAAGTTTCTATTCATCAAAGAATCTTGAAAAATGTTTCACCATTTCCACAAAAATAATAAGCAGCATATGTTGTCCACACAGTATTAGTACAGTATAACAGTAGTAAAACAGTAATATTTCACAATATTATAACTGTATAATATAAAACAATATATTATAATATTATTTTAAATTATAAAAACATGATGTGTTGCTCTTTAAGCATGCTTCACTTTGTCAGACAGGTTTTATTTAAGTGATTTCTTGATTCAACAGATCTGGCATTAATCAGGTCTGGGTGTGGCTAGTGAAATTTAACTCAGCTTTCTAAAATAATGTGGTTAATCACAGTTCTTTCATGATTTAACAGAAGGGGGCAATTAATTTTTCCCGTAGGGCCAGGTAGTTTAGGACAGCTTTTTCCCCTTAATAAATAAAATCATAATTTAAAAACTGCATTTTGTATTTACTTGCATTATCTTTGTGTAATATTAAAATTAGTTTGACGATCTGAATCTTTTAAGTGTGACAAATATACAAAAAAAAAACAGGAAGGGGCAAAAACCTTTTCACGCCACTGTGTATATATATATCTCTTGTTTATAAGCTGTATGTGTAGCTTAAAGTTTAATATGTATGTCTCGATTGACCACGGGGTAATGTTTAGATCACCACAGCTATGATAAATCCAAGCTATTGGAAATCTGCCCGCAGCTCACTTGCTGGGAGAAGAGACCTGATCCTGCCCCAGACACCATGCGCTTATGTCACAGAGTCTTCCCTGGAGCCTCTGACATTTTCTCCTGAGATTCACCTCCTGAGAATTGACCTCGCACAACCTCTGCATCTTTGTACTCACAGATTCAATCTTTAACATCACTTGAGCCCTTTCATCTACCCTGACGCTAATCTGAAAAGAATGCGAGCACAGTGACGTCCGCCGATTGCCTCAAGTGGCTAAATAACTGCCTCTGCATGCGTCTCTCTCATCAGAGCTCTGTGCACTGCACAATAGATCACCTTTTAGTTCATGCAGGAGCGTATTTGTAACTGTCTGGGCCATGATGACCTGTGAAACTAAGTCTGTATTATCTAGTCCTTCTACCTTTCCAGTCTGTGTCGGAGTGACCCTACTATCTGTTCAGAGTCTGTGCTGACTGCGATACATACGGTATCGTGTCTCGTGTCCTGTGACGTGAAAGGATCTGTGAGAGCAGCTTGTGCATATGTGCACACATTTGCTCAATGTGTTTTTCAGTGCTGTAGGACTCAGCTAAATGAAACTGAGCCATTTGATTTTTGCTGTGTAGCATCTGTTTACAAATCCAGAACAGAAATTAGACTTCTAGCATTGCATGGCACCCATTAAAACACAGTAGTGGTGATACCGTGGTAATGGTACTATTTGAATTTAGATACATACAGTGGGGTAAATATATATTCATGGTATCTTTTGCATGCTTGTGTTGAATTGTAACTATAAAAGCAGTAAGCAGGTTTCCTTCCTCTTTTGCATGCTTTCGCCTAATTCTACATGTGTTTTTCTCTGCACTGTGAGCTTGACCACAGAGATTTACACCCTCCCATGGGTGCATTTGAGGTGATTGGCCCATAATGCATCTGTTCAAACTAGTCCTGCCTGCACTAGTGTCATCATTGTATTGACTTGCTTACAGAAATTATTTTGCTGTAGCCAATGATAGACAAGAAAGAAACTTAATTGATTTGACTTTTTTATTGTTTAAAGATCTTGGAAAGAGCACCTGCAAACATTCATAAAGGGCTCCAGTGGTGCTTTATGGAGTGTGCTTTAAAAATGAATCTATATTTATGGTATATTATAAAATGCACTATTCTGATTGGATGAGCTATGTCGCTGTCATAAAAGCTGATCTGTTATTGCACGTTGAAGATTAATGTATATGATTCTGCATTGCCTGGTAAGCATAAACAGGCTACAGTTAGACCAATGAACTATGTTAATTTGTATGAATAATCTTGACTGTACTGTTCAAAAGGTTTGGGTCAGTAAGAAATTAATACTTTTGTTCAGCAAGGATGAATTAAATTGATCAAAAGTGACTGCAGATATTTATAACAATACAAAATATTTCTATTCCAAATGAATTCTGATCTTTTGAAGTTTCTATTCATCAAAGAATCTTGAAAAATGTTTCACCATTTCCACAAAAATAATAAGCAGCATATGTTGTCCACACAGTATTAGTACAGTATAACAGTAGTAAAACAGTAATATTTCACAATATTATAACTGTATAATATAAAACAATATATTATAATATTATTTTAAATTATAAAAACATTATTTTACCAATATTACAGTTATAATAAATATTGGTGTACAAACAAATGCAGACTTGCTAAGACTTCTTAACAAAAAAAAAAAAAAAAATCAAATCTTACCAAGCCTGCACTTTTAAACAGCAGTGTATCATTATTAAGCAATCTAAGTAATGGACACTTTTATTTTTAATGTTTATTGCAGAATTACACAAATAATAGTTTTAAATTGTATTTAGTCATCTCCATTGACCATCTTAGAAAAAGAAAATGTATACTTTTTTTGTAATGTATGGAAAGTTCCTGCCATCTGTTGGTTCTTTTTTGTGTGTGTGTGTGTGTGTGTGTGTGTGTGTGTGTGTTTTAAATACAATTGCTGCCAGTCTATAATCAGTTCATCATATCCTGTCAATGCTCATTATGATATAAAAGTTTTATGCTGATCCAAGGACACTTATACACCTGTTAATGTTTAATTTACCACTTATATCAGTCAGTTTATCGCTCCTGCTTTCTGAATCTTTCTCTTTCTCTCTCCGCACAGTGAGAAAGCAGCACTTAGCCCAATTGGATTTTAGAGATGGTCACTGAACAACACATCATTTATTTATCTCTTCAGTAATGGGATAAAAAGAAAGAAAACGAGAGAGCGCACAAAACGAGGAGCATGCCTCTCAAAGCCATTTCTCTTTCTAGAAGCCTTTATCGTTCGCATCAGATCCCAGCTATCAGTGGATTTTTGTTTATTCCGCTTCAAACTTGATTTATAATGCAGTGGATGAATTGTATGCGGAAGGTACAGCAAATGATAAAAACAAGAAGTTTTATAACACATACTCGAAGTGTTTCGTTTATGTGTGTGTTTGTTTTCTCAGCAGTCATTGCATGCCAGCAGTCATTGTACGGCCGTCTCTCACGCTCAGATTAACTGTTCTGTAGGGAGCCGTGGCAGGGATGAATATTAAATGTCCTGCATTCATTCTGTTAGGTAATAAAAACATCTGCTGCCGTAAACCGTACGCACACGCACATCACTCACAGCAGTCACCGTTCACTCTTTCAGAGAGATGTTTATTTGATCACACTTCTCAGAAAAGCTTTAAGCCACCCGTGATCCTACACCCAAATCTATTTGTATATCATGAAAACATCACTTAAAGTCTGAAACCTGTGTGTGTGTGTTCATACCATGAATGCTAAGGCTGTGTGACTGCTTGTATACTTTAGTGGTGATGGTTTTTTTAGATGAATGTTTGATACTTCAAGATTGAGGCTGATGTCATTTCTGAGAATCGTGCTTTGGGGCTGTCAGAAGGATTGAATGCTTTCTGGGTAAAAGATCCATATGCATTCACAAACTCATCCCATAGAGCTTGTGGCTGGACCTTATGAAGGCCCTCGGACATTCATACTTTCTGCATCTTTTATTATATTTTGTAAAATTTTCGTTAGTGTGAGGTCTGGCTAATTTCAGATGAGTAGCACACACTTGGCACAGTGTGATCTTGGACCGAGGATATGTTATGTGTAAGAGCAGTGTGTGTTTATGTGAGACTGATCTGACCCAGCAGGAGTGCCTGCATTGAGTTCATGATTTGAATTCCTACTAGCAGATCCAGAGCCCTGCTGCTGCAGATGACTGTGTGTTCGAGTCCACGTGTGCATTCTTTTTAACTAGGGTGTTGTCTGGCGTCATGTAGACAACTCTAGTTAAGATGCTTGACTTTTTTTTTTTTTCGTCAATCACTCTTGATTAAGTATACATGGCACCAGAAACCAACAGCCCTGCAACCGGCCTGCATTAAAAGCCCTGCCCTTTCTCTATCCTAAATGGTTGTGTGTAACATTATTATTTATGGGCCGAGAATAACTATGTATTTATATTATGTATTTACGCTGCTGAAGCAGTTCGTGTGTGTCCGTATGACTTCCCTCTCATAAAGCTCTCTAAAGGTTTCCCAAAGAGGCTATGACCTTGTATCCTTTTAGAGATCGATGCTCATTATTCCAGGATGGGCCGTTATATTAATCTCAGCCGCTTCCTTTATAAAGTGGACATCTTAACTTCATACCCATTACATGTATGCACAGTCATTAACTGCTGTCATTACTATGCCAAGTATAGGGCAGTAGGCTTGATATTGATTATATGTCACTGAATGGTTGCATTGGCCAAATTACAGGTCCTGTTTACACCTGGGATTCATATCCGTCTCAGGGTTATTTGATCACATCACTCTTTTCCATTTAATGAAAGTGAAAAGAGCCTGTCAAGCTCCAAAATGAGCAAAAAGCAGTAAACGCATAATGAAAATGATCCATATGAGTCGGGCACTCAATTCTGAACAATAGATTTGTGTGAAAAAATGTACACTATAGTTCAGAAATTTGGGGGTCAGAAACTTTATTAATGTTTGTTTTTGTAAGAAATTGACTGAAAAGTGACAGTAAAAACATTTATAATGTTACCAAAGATTTCTGTTTCAAACTACTGCTATACTTTTTAGTCCTGAAAAAAGTATCATGGTTTCCACAAAAATATTATGTTTTTTTAAACATTGATAGTAATAAGAAATGTTTCTTGAGCAGCAAATCAGAATAGTAGAATGTGGCACTGAAGACTGGAGTAATGGCTGCTGAAAATTCAGCGTCTTAATAAGAAAAAAATATGTTTTAAATTATATTCAAATAAAAACACTTCTTTTAAATTGTAATAGTATTTCAAATTATAATTTTTTTTTACTGTATTTTTGATCAAACAAACTTCTTCCAAAAACAAACAAAAAAAATCTTACAGGTCCCAAACTTTTGAGCGTTAATGTATGCAGTTCTTCACTAAAATGTTTGTGTTTTGACATTTGAGGAGGTGCAGGGGTTAAATGTGCTGAACTGTTCTTTCTGTGTTTGATCCTCAGATCATCAGAAGCTAGAAAGAGAGGCCAGGATCTGCCGTCTGCTTAAACATCCCAACATAGGTGAGTCTCAACAACTTGCTTGTGCTCAATATACCCATGCAGGGAGTGCAGATTCGAGTCCGGCATGCAACATGCCTGTTCTCCCTTCAATAATTAAGAACAATAGTGTGTGTGTGTGTCTGTACACAGTGAGACATACTGTACAAACATGCTAGTCACAGTCAACCCAAGATTATTTGCATGGCATGAGAAAGGATGTGGCTGACAAGACAGATCACACAGACAAAATCTCCACCTCATGCAAAATCATGGAAATAGCACAGGCATCATCCCTTCAGGCTCCCTTCTGTGTGTGAGAACAACACGGTGCTGTGGAAGACAGTAAAATGTAAGTGGCTAAGATGTTTCAGGATGGTGACATTGGGCACTGAGGGTTATTAGATAATCACCAGGTGCAAAAAAAAGTAAGTATTTGTGAAGTAAACATTATGAAGTATTTGGGGATTTTGAAGACTTGAAGGAAAACAACAGGATTAAAACACATGATTGGTACAGTTCAAGAAAATCTCCTTTAACTGTGTTTACATGACACATACCACAAGCTAATTTAACAGGGATAATTCAGCCAGAAGTGGCAATTTGTCAGCATTTACTTTCCCTCACAAAATGAGGTGTCAGACACAATGTTCAATTTACTGTAGGCTCCAAAAAAGGCAGAGATACAACATATGACTTTGGCCATTCCAAGTCTTCATACTATAGCTTTATGTGAGTAACAATCTAAAATGTAAGTTATTGTTCATTAGTAATCACACACAATGGTGTTTGGTATCAGTGACATCTAACCTCCAACAAACACATCTAAAACAACATGAATAAATACTGCTGTAAGTCAAATATAGTTTTTTCATTCTTGGCAGCATAAATCATCTGTTTCTTGTAATGCAAACAGAAGCTCAGACATTCTGCTTGACGTCTCCTTTTTTGTAGCCTTGTTTTTCTTCTTTCTAGGAAGTGTTTGTCCTTTCCCACCCTCATACTCTCTTGTCTCTCCTCCCTCACTTTTTTCTTTCTCATGTATTCCCTCCCTTCCATTCCCAGCAGCCTAAATCTGTCTTTTGTACCTTTTTATTGTCTAGCCATCTTGAACGGACCTTTCTTCCTCTCTCTCTCTCTCTCTCTCTCTCTCTCTCTCTCTCTCTCGGGTACGGAGTCAAACTCTCTGTCTCCATTCCCTCCAACCTGCCATTTCTCAGCTGTTAAGACACCCCCTTTAGACAAGACTATTAGACCTGTGGCAGGATACTGCAAGTTTTCCACACTAGAGGATGAGGACAACAACCACAATGGGTTTTTCTCACCCTAACATTCTTTTTAAACCACAAGAGCTGTAAAGTTATGCAGAATTGACGCCATTGAGAGATGTGATGATAGCTTTGACAACACAAGATATTGTCTTAAAAGCTACGTGTCAGCCTTCATGACAAAAGGCGTCCCAAATCCGCACTTTGCTCAAAGACCTAAGCTCATATCACTCATGTACAGTTAGCTACGTATCACAGAATAGTCAAGGCTGCTTTTGTGAGTCTTATCACACCTCTATAATTACTGCTGTTAATTATGCTTCCTACAAAGATTATTCAGAGAGAGATCGCTCCATCTTAGACATCTCCGAAGGCAGAATTGCTTAGAGGTCAACCGCAATGTTACTACGCCAATGTGCCATCACACACAAGGACAAGTTGTCTTTTTCCGGTCACACCTGTAACGCTGTCATGACACTCCATCTTGCTATTTTGCATGACGATGACACCAATCTGCCATAGTAGACATTGCAGTGTCGACTTGCGAAGTGCCCAAAAGAATGATGGTGAATGACAGTAAATACACCTTCAAGCCCCGGTGGAACTATCTGTCTCACCTCTCATTGCACCCTCGGCTGTCAATCACAGAGGTCAGCGCCGGGTGCGACCGCCGTCATGGCCCAGCGGCTCTTCTCTTATGCTAATTTAGCCTGTGATCTGCCGCATGACATTTAGCTGCTGCAGTAACAGTGTGCTGTTGGCTACCTGAGTGTGCGAGTTGCATGATATATGGCACACATGTATACGCGTTCATGTTGGGGTAATGAGATATGTCAAAGTGGTGTGTGTGTGTAATGGTGTGTGTTGCTCACACTCCTATCTCCCTCTCTCTCTCTCTCTCTCTCTCTCTCTCTCTCTCTCTCTCTCTCAGGTTGTCATGTTTTCTGCATGGACTGCCAATAAACTCCTAACAAAAAGAGCAATCAAGTGTGTGTATGGGAGGGAGAGCATTCTTAAGGAGCACATCGCTAACACACTTGTTCTTTTCTCTCTTTTTTTGTCTTGGACATATATTTACACAACATGTACAGGGTAACTTACATCCTTTGTACAGGTTATCAATAGTGGGGTTTGTTGTGAACAAACCCTCTTTCAAAAAAACAGCAGATATGAAACCACGACTGCCGTCGGCCCACAGAAACACATAACCCACATGCATCTACATACATTCTTCATGCTATCTCACCCAGAGCTATGTCTTCAGGCATACATTTTTTTGGTGTGACAATGTGTTAGAAAGGAACAATGCATCCCTGTGGAGCTCTTCAGTAGAGTGTGAAAACCCACACCCAACACTGGTGTTTTTTGGCAGTTTCTTTTTCCGCTAAGCAAAAAAAACTTCACCTACCAATAAAATAGATTTTGATTTATGTGTCCGGTACTGGAATTCGAAAAAGATGTTGCTAAATTAAAAGGGTAAAAACAAGACATTTAATCTAAAATTAAATCTGAAATTTTTCTTTTTTTACGCCTCAATAACTACTGTTTTCTTTAAAAAAAAATGTATTTCTTTAAACGTCTGAAGCTATATCATGAACTGTTGTTAATTCATTCAGTATGTACATACTCCCAGTTTCTGTATATAAAAACAAGCAGCGTTGTCATAATTACAGCAGAAATACTAAAAGTATCCTGCCCTATGTGATTGGGGGGCTTTGAATATTATGGAGACAATGGGGGGCTTTCGAGTCAAGAAGGACCACTGTCCTGTGCTGAGTTTTAATTGTGTGGCATTTGGAGTTGCTCTTTATGAACGTTTCAAATGGGTCAGTTATGAGGTTCATTTCAGCTAGGATGCTGCCTTAGAAGGCATTAGGCAGCAAGGTTAAGATTTGAAATAGAGCTAATGAGGATGACTTCATGGGCATGTCAAGAAAAGGATAAAAGCTCCTTCTGTTCATCCTGCTTATGTTGTTTCTCTGTCTTACCTCATTCTCTCTTTCTGTTTTCCCTCAACAGTGCGTCTCCATGACAGTATCTCAGAAGAAGGCTTTCATTACCTGGTCTTTGACCTGTAAGTATCTGAGTCAGACACTGATCTTCCATCTTACTTCTGTGTAAAACAGGATTGACGCCTGTGTACTCACACTTTCCACTTCCTTTCAGCCTTGTTTAGCAGTAATTAACTGTTAATTACAGGAAAATATAAGTGAAATATGACCATTTAACTTTAGTCTCTAGCCAGTAGGCCCATTTCTCTGTACCATAAAAAGCCTAGAATACTTTTCTTTATTTCTGAACTCCTTTGCTTAAGTTATGTTGACATCATGTTAAACGATTATCAGTGTAGTTGAGGTGTAGACTCCTCTGCGTAACTGCAGGGTGTGTGAGAGCAAGACATACATGTAAGTGTATGTGTGTAGATTGTGACTGTATGGCCCTGTCTCAGGGCTCTTGTATAATTAGGACTCTGATAGCGCTCACCCAACACTCAAGTGCTGGCCCGTGGTGATAAAACTCTTTAAACATACTCCTCTACAGGCCTTGCGCTCTTTATAGTTTATAGCTGAATGGAACCGCTGTGGGTTCTCCATACTTGAGCTGTTGATAAAGCCTGTATTTCTTCTTGTAGCGTGACTGGTGGAGAATTGTTTGAAGACATCGTCGCAAGAGAATATTACAGTGAAGCAGATGCAAGGTAAGTTAAAAAATTCACCTAAAATCATATCAGTGTTTAGTTGTCACTTATATATAATATACACTACTGTGGGTCAGTTTGGGGTCACTGTGTCAGAAAGAGATTTATGCTTTTATTGAGCAAGGATGCATTAAATTGATCAAAAGTGACAGTAAAGACATTTGTGTGTTTCAAAGAACACAAAACATTTATCACAATTTCTGCAAAACTGTATTAAGCAGCACAACTGTTTTCAACATTGATAATAAGAAATGTTTCTTGAGCACCAGATCAGCATATTAAAATGATTTGTATAAATCATATATGTAATGTGTGTGTGTGTGTGTGTGTATATATATATATATATATATTAGTGCTGTCAAACGATTAATCGCATCCAAAATAAAAGTTTTTGTTTACATAACATACGAGTGTACGGTTTATATTTATTATGTATATATAAATACGCACGCATGCATGTATGTATTTAAGAAAAAAGTGTTATGTTTATGTATTAAAAATATTTATATACAATATAAATTATATTAATCTAAATATACATGTAAATATTTTCAATATATATTCTCTGTGTGTGTATTTATATAAAAAGTTTTTGTTTACATAACATATGAGTGTACGGTTTATATTTATTATGTATATATAAATACGCACACATGCATGTATACATTTAAGAAAAAAAGTGTTATGTTTATGTATTAAAAATATTTATATATAATATAAATATACACGTAAATATTTTCAATATATATATATACTCTGTGTATTTATATATACATAATAAATATACACCGTAAGTATATGTACACGATTAATCATTTGATATATATATATATATATGTGTGTATATGTGTGTGGATTTTTTTATGTAAATACTATGGTACATACATTTTATATTTTTACAAAGTACCATGATAATACTTTCTGCAGCCATCACTGTACCGCTTTTGTAAGGCCTCAAAAAGAAAAATTATTCTGTGTCTAGCGCTGCCCTTTGCTCCCAGACAGCGAGACAATCATTAAATGCCAGGGTTACGCAGCTAATTATTAAACATGATATTTTTATTTCAAATAATGTCAAGCTATGTAAATACTCTCAATGTGGTGTTATTTTTAACCTGCTGCCGGGATAGGCATCCCCTTAAATTAAAGCTGACTGTCTGCACTTCAGTCCATTTCCACTTCATATTCAGCACTAAGCCGGAACAACAAAATTAGTGTCACTTTGCAATTACTTTTGGAAGCCACTCTCCAGACTTACTACATGAAGGCTGCTTCTGAGAGTTTGCATCAAGGGAGAACAGAGAGAGTTTTTACTGGAAAGTGCCTCCGTAATGAGATGGAATGGAATGCAGTCCACAGATTTTGCCAAATTTGGACACAAGAAATGCCTTCCTCGCCATCCTTCCTCAAGAGAGCTTTAGGGAATATCTAATGTGGTGCTTTCTTTACTCGACCGCCGTTGCTTGTCTTTCTGCAAGCTCTCTCTTTTTTGCTCTCTCTTTACATAAACCGAATAATTCAGAAATGTGTTATTTTTCAAGTATTCTATCAAACAAACAAAAGAAACCTTCAGAGAGATGTCATCCCCACTCAACTCGCCCTCTGTCCTCAGGTCGCGACCTTTTGAACAGGTTTCAGAGCTCCATAATGAGCTGCTCCACTCGCTGCATTTATAAGCATTCCTGCTCCACCGGTGCTTGTTATTTCTGTCCTCTCAGTGTCTATGGAAAGACCTCTACAGTGCAAGTCTGTCAGAGCAACAAATGCACGTCTGTGTAGTATTGCTGGGATATATATATACACACTATTGTTCAAAAGTATAAGATTAGTAAGATTTTTCTCTTTTGTTCTCACAAAGGCTGCATTTATTTGATCACAAATACAGTAAAACAGTAATATTATTTCAATTTTAAAAGTAACTGTTTCTATTTTAAATGAACACACACAAATTCAGATTCAGGAAATTTGTTTTGGCATTTGGATGACATGGTAAATGTATTTTCATTCCCATCCTGGAAAGCTTCTCTGGCAGCTTTGAGAACCACAAAACAAACCAGAGTATTTATCTGTTTGTGCAAAGCTCAGTCTATCTGCACAGGCCAGATTCTGTAGCTGGATTTCTTGCACCCAGTCTTCTATCTGGAGTTAGATCCTTGTACTAATGCCTGGGTTTCTCTCCCTAATCCAACCCTCTTTTCCTCCTCCCTGCTTTCTGTTTCTCCCTGTCTCTGTTTCTCAGTCATTGCATCAATCAGATCCTGGAAAGCGTCTGCCACATCCACCAGCATGACATTGTGCACAGGGACCTCAAGGTGAGTCATGCCGTCACTGTGGCAACATGCCAATACGGGAGCTTGCGTCATCCAAACCCTCTGTGGCGTCATTAACACACACTCAGACTCGTGCTTGCAACATTAAACACTGTGTGGACACCGGAGAACATGTATGCCGTTTGTTTGTGTTATTTCTTTCTCTTGATGTCAGAGTGCGGCCGGTTGGCTGTGGCCAATCCTGAGGGGTCATTTGATAACAAGCACAATGCAGAAAGCAAACAAAGGAGCATTCAATGGATGATGGAGAGCTTTGTTTTTTTTAAATGCCATCATTCAATCTGAACCTCATATTGGTTTGAAATTAAATTATTTAAATTGAACCTGTTGAAATGTAAATGTAAATGTTTCCTTTATGCTTGTCAGACTTTACAATGATTTCCTTTACTATATCTACATCTATTAGGAAGATGTGGAGATACAGAGTCTGTTTAAAAGGTGAAATTGTTTGTGTGCAAGTGTTTTTTTCTTACAATAATAACTGATGAAATACATAATAGATCAGTGGCATGTGGTGCACAAAAATGTGTCGAACCCTGAACCATTGCTTTCCATATTAGTTCACCTCTTTAAAAGTAAAGGCAGACCGGTTGCTATGGAAACCTGTGTGATGTCATGGTGGCTGCGGAGTCATGGCATTATGGTGGTGAGCATGTCTGGGCTAATTATTAAACATGATATTTTTATTTCAAATAATGTCAAGCTATGTAAATACTCTCAGTGCTTTAATATGGTATGGTAGCTGGCCTGCAATGTGGTGTTATTTTTAACCTGCTGCCGGGATAGGCATCCCCTTAAATTAAAGCTGACTGTCTGCACTTCAGTCCATTTCCACTTCATATTCAGCACTAAGCCGGAACAACAAAATTAGTGTCACTTTGCAATTACTTTTGGAAGCCACTCTCCAGACTTACTACATGAAGGCTGCTTCTGAGAGTTTGCATCAAGGGAGAACAGAGAGAGTTTTTACTGGAAAGTGCCTCCGTAATGAGATGGAATGGAATGCAGTCCACAGATTTTGCCAAATTTGGACACAAGAAATGCCTTCCTCGCCATCCTTCCTCAAGAGAGCTTTAGGGAATATCTAATGTGGTGCTTTCTTTACTCGACCGCCGTTGCTTGTCTTTCTGCAAGCTCTCTCTTTTTTGCTCTCTCTTTACATAAACCGAATAATTCAGAAATGTGTTATTTTTCAAGTATTCTATCAAACAAACAAAAGAAACCTTCAGAGAGATGTCATCCCCACTCAACTCGCCCTCTGTCCTCAGGTCGCGACCTTTTGAACAGGTTTCAGAGCTCCATAATGAGCTGCTCCACTCGCTGCATTTATAAGCATTCCTGCTCCACCGGTGCTTGTTATTTCTGTCCTCTCAGTGTCTATGGAAAGACCTCTACAGTGCAAGTCTGTCAGAGCAACAAATGCACGTCTGTGTAGTATTGCTGGGATATATATATACACACTATTGTTCAAAAGTATAAGATTAGTAAGATTTTTCTCTTTTGTTCTCACAAAGGCTGCATTTATTTGATCACAAATACAGTAAAACAGTAATATTATTTCAATTTTAAAAGTAACTGTTTCTATTTTAAATGAACACACACAAATTCAGATTCAGGAAATTTGTTTTGGCATTTGGATGACATGGTAAATGTATTTTCATTCCCATCCTGGAAAGCTTCTCTGGCAGCTTTGAGAACCACAAAACAAACCAGAGTATTTATCTGTTTGTGCAAAGCTCAGTCTATCTGCACAGGCCAGATTCTGTAGCTGGATTTCTTGCACCCAGTCTTCTATCTGGAGTTAGATCCTTGTACTAATGCCTGGGTTTCTCTCCCTAATCCAACCCTCTTTTCCTCCTCCCTGCTTTCTGTTTCTCCCTGTCTCTGTTTCTCAGTCATTGCATCAATCAGATCCTGGAAAGCGTCTGCCACATCCACCAGCATGACATTGTGCACAGGGACCTCAAGGTGAGTCATGCCGTCACTGTGGCAACATGCCAATACGGGAGCTTGCGTCATCCAAACCCTCTTGGCAACTCTGTGGCGTCATTAACACACACTCAGACTCGTGCTTGCAACATTAAACACTGTGTGGACACCGGAGAACATGTATGCCGTTTGTTTGTGTTATTTCTTTCTCTTGATGTCAGAGTGCGGCCGGTTGGCTGTGGCCAATCCTGAGGGGTCATTTGATAACAAGCACAATGCAGAAAGCAAACAAAGGAGCATTCAATGGATGATGGAGAGCTTTGTTTTTTTTAAATGCCATCATTCAATCTGAACCTCATATTGGTTTGAAATTAAATTATTTAAATTGAACCTGTTGAAATGTAAATGTAAATGTTTCCTTTATGCTTGTCAGACTTTACAATGATTTCCTTTACTATATCTACATCTATTAGGAAGATGTGGAGATACAGAGTCTGTTTAAAAGGTGAAATTGTTTGTGTGCAAGTGTTTTTTTCTTACAATAATAACTGATGAAATACATAATAGATCAGTGGCATGTGGTGCACAAAAATGTGTCGAACCCTGAACCATTGCTTTCCATATTAGTTCACCTCTTTAAAAGTAAAGGCAGACCGGTTGCTATGGAAACCTGTGTGATGTCATGGTGGCTGCGGAGTCATGGCATTATGGTGGTGAGCATGTCTGGTGGGGAGTCATTTTACCTCTAAGTCATCAGAGGGAAAGAGACGGAACTGTTGAAAACAGACAGACAAGGAGGAATAGGAAATCTTACGACAGTCGGAAGAATAGTCGAGCAGGAGCTAGACAGAGAAAGAGTCATGAAAATAAGTCATGATATGACTTCACAGAAAGTCTGTTGTGTCCGTCCCACTATAAATGTGTTGGGGCAGCTGTTGCAGGATGACTGTGCAGTGTCCGGGTCAGGGCTGTGCCTGCAGCATTCAGAGGCAGTGGGGTGTGCAGGACATCGGGGCGAGAGTGCAGCTCACCCTTGCTCTCGTAGCATGAGATAACAAGCACTCCTCTCTGTCTCTTTATGAATTATGCAGCTCAGAGCAATGGGCGTGCTGTCACAGCTATCCATCCGCTTTACACATACACACACACACACACACACCAGTAAGATATAGACACCATATGCAATCTCTTTCTTTTTCTCTCACACACATTACAAGCATGCGCACATTTCTGTCTCTCTTACTTGATGCACACGGTAGTTCAAGTCCGGATCTCAGTATTCTTGCAATGTGATGATGAAAGACTCTCCTCATAGAACATGCTGGATACGTTTACGTCCTTTTATGCAGATCACAGCTATTTGAACTCCGCGTCAGTAGGCTTGATCGTCACCTTTAGCATAATCATGCACAGACTAAATGAGCAGCCGTATGGGATTGAATGCCTGTGGATTGCACTTCATGATTCTTTTGGCTCGTGCTACTGGATATTTTATTTTCCCTATTTTTATATTTGTATTACCTTTTTCTGTCATCTAATGCTTATTTAAAGTTAATCTTGAAAAACACTTAATTTAATTTATAATTAAGTGATGCCTAAATAAACTTTAGCTCTGTTCGTTTTTATTCAATTTAGGTGAAATAGTATAAAATAATGAAGCTGTGGTCACATTAACAGTTGTCTGTGGGGAAAAAAATGTAAGTGAAAATATAAAAATAAAAGCTAATAATAATAGTATATAAATAGCGTTCAAAACAAGTTGTTTTCATTTTAATCCAGTCACTTCAGTGAGAATCTGTGATTAGGAATTGTGTGTGGGTGAAAAAATTCTTAGATTTTGGAACAAGTTCCAATTTGTCATGTGACTCTGCGTTGACCAGCAAAAAGCTGCTTCTGTATGAGCTGTTTCATACATCACTACACTATTGACAATAGTCAATAGACCTTTTTTGCCCTGTGAAATTTTGCCTTAACATGCGACAAACACTCTGCATAGCACTCTGCAGCTTTGTTTTACTGTTAAAATCACAATATCTCCTCCCTCATTTTATTTATTTCTCACTATTCCTACTTTCTTCTCTCCTACGCTTTTCGCTGTCATGTGTCCTCCTGTAGCCAGAGAACCTGCTGTTGGCCAGTAAGATGAAGGGGGCGGCAGTGAAGTTGGCTGATTTTGGCCTTGCCATCGAGGTGCAGGGAGATCAGCAGGCCTGGTTCGGTAAGACTCCTCTGTTTTTCCTTCAACTCATTGGTAGCCTCATCTTTTAAAGGGATTTGGCTTGAAGCCATTCTAGTTCATCCTGATGCAAATTGAATTAAATTTAACAGACTAAATTAATTTATCTGGTTTTTCAAACAAATATTCAATGTCCTGAAAATGCATCCGCTCATTTAGGTGGCACTGGTGCACATAAACTCATTCTGAAAGCTGACTTTCAACCATCAATGACTTTTCTTATTGCTCTGTTTGCTCTCCATGGCATCTGTGGCTCTTGTGGGACTAGAGAGCTCTGGAGAGTAGCCAGCTTGTGTTTTTACTCAGTGCTCTTGGGAAATATGGAGTAGTTCTCTCAATGTTTACTGTCCTTTTGGAGTCAAGACTACTCACTTGAACCAGGTCAAAGGTCACAGACAACAAAGCCAGTGGACAAATTGGGGTTAGGCTTGTCCAATATCATGGGAATTTTTCATATACTTTTTCACATTGCACAGCCTTATAAGAGAGAGGGTGCTCTTGGGAAATATGGAGTAGTTCTCTCAATGTTTACTGTCCTTTTGGAGTCAAGACTACTCACTTGAACCAGGTCAAAGGTCACAGACAACAAAGCCAGTGGACAAATTGTGTTAGGCTTGTCCAATATCATGGGAATTTTTCATATACTTTTTCACATTGCACAGCCTTATAAGAGAGAGTTTTATTTTTCCCTAAATAAAACTTTTTTTGTGTTTTAACTTTGTGTTTAATGCAAACTGAAATGTTTCCTTATTTGAACTGCTCAGAATTTGATTGTCGTAAAGAGATGGTGTTGAAGATTTTGTCATTTGAAATCTGTTGATTTTAGATATTAAATGTAAGTAATCACATTATGGCTTTACAGGTTTTGCAGGCACCCCTGGATACCTCTCCCCTGAAGTCCTGAGAAAGGACCCCTATGGAAAACCAGTGGATATCTGGGCTTGTGGTAAGATTTCACCTGTTTTATCCACATTAAAATGATTTCAAGATTCTCTTTGTTCTAGTGTCTTGTAGTGTGGTGTATTTGTCTAATTTTGTAAATAGTAAGTGTAAAAAAAATTGTAATTCAGACTCATTACTTTGGAAGAACAGTAGACCAGTACTAGTATGAAGTTACCAATTTGTGTGTCCTGGGCAGGTGTGATCTTGTATATCCTGCTGGTGGGTTACCCTCCTTTCTGGGACGAGGACCAGCACAAACTGTATCAACAGATAAAGGCTGGAGCCTATGACGTGAGTAATCACTTTAATGAGCTCTCACTGCTTTATCTAATGACTCCGTTTTAGATCTAATCAGACCTGAACATTTGTTCACATCCACACTACCTTCCAAAAGTTTGGAGTCACTGGTTGAAATAAAAAATCTTTTGTTACTGTAATAATGAAAACTTGTAAAAATGAACCTTGGGTCGCCCAGTTGCGCCGGTGTTTCAACTTTCCAAAAAACCTCCTCGCTCCAGGCAAAATTGTGCATCTCTTCACTTTGCATTGCTCACATATCTGATGTAATTAAAGCAAGCGTATACAAAACAGGTGTCAAACAAAAGGTCTGTTTGTTGAAAAAAGTGCTTGTAACCCACTTTAAGCGGCGCTCAGCTCAACCAGAAAGAGAAAGTGAAAGCCCTTTTATTAGACCTGTCTTTTATTGCCCATCAGCATGTTGACAGAGATGCTCTCATGGCCATCCCCGTACAGAGATTTCAGTGCCACCACATCGACCCAGAGTGGCAAGCCCAGATTGAAGCCTTTGTTAATATTTAATTGGTTAAGATAGAGAGAGCCGAGTTACTCAATAATAAATGATGGCAGCCCCCTCCTCTAGAGCTCAGGAGAGGAACATACAACTGAGGAATCTTCATCATCATCACCTCCTCAAACCCCAAAGGAGAACCAGTTTAGAGTGGGATATTTCCTGTTAATACTATTCTATATAGCTTATATGAGGTTGCAACAATCTTGCAGATGGCATAGTGTCATATTTTCGCAGTGACCAGCTGTAGCTCAAAGCTGCTGTTTGTAAACAATCTAGCATGATCAAAGTATGGATTCACACTAATTTGATTTCATTTGCGCTTTCTCCATCCCTTTTAGTCCAGATTGATAGGCTCTCTAAGTGCATTGGAGTATAGTGTGTTTGTTGCATAGTGGCATTGTCCATTTGATGGAGTGCTGTGGTGTGGGAGAGATGTGATTACGAAGGCCAGTTTTGGTTTCAGCATTTTCAACCATCCAGGTGGAAAACGCCACTTTTCCATCCATCGTTTTAGCAGCTCTGCTTTAATCTTATTAACATCCATTACAGTCCATAGAAGCCATTGATCTGCATGTTTGCCTACAGTTGAGCGCTCGGTTACATACAAAAGCCTGAGACTAGTGAGAATGCTTCCATTTTTCATTGTTTCCTAATGTAATACACAGGTTTTCATTGCAGTTTGTATTATTAGCATCAGCATGAAGTTTATTTAACATTCATGTCTTAGTACCTGGTTTGTCCACCTTTTGCTTTAATGTTGAACTTCATGAACTCGACAAGTTTGTGTAAAACCTGATGATCATGTTCTTCAGCATTATTTATCCAAAGAGTGTCTTGAGCTTCACTGGAAGAGCATGTGACCATCTGTACACATGATCAAGGTCACAAATGTATCTATGATTAGTGACCTAGAAATGTTAAATTCATGTTTATTTCTGTAGAGCTTTTCATAATACATATCATTTTAAGGTAGCTATACAGAAAATGTCTGTTTAATTAGTTTATGAATACATTTAAAATATTTCTCTTTTCATCATACTATTATTTTGTTTTAATTGTTTCAAAATCTTTCTTTGAATTTCCAGGTTTAAATTAAACAAACCACAGGTTTTCACTGTAGACCTCATTCGTCTTCTCTTTCTTTTGTCTTTTTATGTCTTAGTTTCCCTCTCCAGAGTGGGACACTGTTACCGCAGAGGCCAAAAACCTCATCAACCAGATGTTGACTATCAACCCAGCGAAGAGGATCACGGCTGACCAAGCCATCAAACATCCGTGGATCTGCGTAAGTGGACCTAAACCCCCAGCACTTTTCATTGTATCTCTCAAGGCTGATTTATATTGTTGTCACTTAGCTTTTCACGATTACATTCAACAACTGGCATAATGTCATACAGCTTTCACTCCAGTGTGCAATGAAGTGAACATCTGCTAGCCTGTTTGGTTGATGAAAAACATCAAATGAGACTTTATATCCAATTTGTATTATATGCAATCTGTCATAACGTATATGAATAAAGATTTGTCCTAAGGACTGATGTCTCTTTGCCACTTAGCAACGCTCCACTGTCGCCTCCATGATGCATCGTCAAGAAACTGTTGAGTGTCTGCGCAAGTTCAACGCCCGCAGAAAACTAAAGGTCTGATTCATCCATTTCCAGCACAATAAAGTTCAATATGTTGACATTAGTTTATGCATTTGCTAACATGAGTAAACAAAGGACAGTACTTTTGCAGCATTTGCAAATCTAGGTTAATGTTATTTATGCATATACTGATACCTTTTTTACATTTCAAGTGTTAAGTATACATTAAAATTAGTCAGTGTATTGTGAGCAAACTGTAAATTCATACTTGAACATTAACCTAAATGAATAAAATGTTATTCATTGTTAGTTTGACACCAAATGCATTAACTAATGTTAACAAACTCAAACTTATTGTTTCGTATTACCCATTATTAATACTTTCTCCAAATGTATGATTGTTTGAAAACTTTGTCCTTACCAGTGTTAATTTTTATTCCAATTCTAGATAAGATACTAAAGTAATATTTGTGTTTCCTGCAGGGGGCTATTTTGACCACCATGCTGGTGTCCAGGAACTTCTCAGGTGAATGTCTTATTAGCTTCAGACATACAAATGAGACTTGTACATAAATTGAGGGATCAGTATGTTATGTTTGTGTAGGTTCTTTCAAAACTTTGATTTTGTAATCTGGCCCCACTTTCCTGACTGCGTAGAGGCATTTTGGCTTTGCTTTAGGTTGCTTTGTTAGGATACAAATTGGGTAAGTTTTTTGTGATACCGGAAAGGCTGAGCTTCTGCCTTGAGTCAGCCTCTCCAAAACGACATGCTCTTTTGTCCAATAGTGGGTCGGCAGCACACCAGCCCCGCCACCCCCACCACCAGCACAGCTGCACTGGCACAAGAAGGTACGTGAGATGGGCATTAGGGGGCCGTTGCCCACTTTCAGCCCCAGCATGTGACCAAGGGGAGCCTGCTATACCCTTGCCAACGCACGGGCACTGAAACTTTTCTGAGAGGCCATTCGCTATGCAGAGAATATGTAACACATCCTCCAGGGTTTGGGTTCGTTGACTGAATTTAGAGTATTTCAATTCAAATTTGACTCAGTAGAAATCTTGAGTGAATGCATATCTTGCGAGTTCTGAAATTTAAGTGAATTGACAAATATAAAACAAGAATAATTGAAATTCAGTCACTCCAAACCTTGAGACACATTCGTATCTCTTTGTGCTTCATGACTTTTGACCAAAGTCTTGGATGAAATAGCCCTTTCCTGTCAATGGTGACCTTTGCACTGCACTGAATGTGCTGTGAACTTGTCAGAAGATGTTTTGTGTCGTTGTCAGCAGGTTGGGATGGTAAGAAGAGTATCACAAAAAATGTATTATGTCTTCCAAGTGGTGTCTCTCTGGAAACATAATGCATTATGGGTTTGCACTTTTGGTGATGGTCCAGGGATGCTCCGGTGGAGGTATTTCGACCAGAGTCACCTTAAGGAACGGCGTCATATTTAAAAGTTGCATTCGAGATTTAGTTTCCTTGTTTTATGTTGATGGTTTCTTAAGGTGGCTCGTTCTCCTTGTATACCCCAGTCCAAAGTCAAGTCGGCTTTTGGTCAACCAACTGCACTGGTATGAAATTGTGGGTAGATGCTGACATGCATTTGCCTGATGTATTAGCATGCTCTTGAGGGAAGACTTATTGAGAAGAACCACTGTACTGAAGTCTTCACAGTGGGGATCACTGTGGCGTGCTTCAGAAGTACGTTTCAGCATGTGTTCGGGTGTCTTTGTGCATGGAGGACCTGAAACAACAGGATCCACATGTCCTTTTGTCTTGCTTTTTGTTTATTTTTTAGTTTCTTGCCTCTCTTAATGAAAGTGGCATGTGTGTGAATGCTCTGCCAAGTGCTTCTGTTGCTTTACAATGATACTTAACAGTTGCAGCTGTTTATTTAAGCCTCAGAAGTACATATAATCAGAGGTAGCTGTTGACAATGTGATTTAATTTAGGCCATTAAATTAGCTGCTGTTTGACTATATTGAAAGCATCAGCCGATAACAAGATGCCCACTTATCAGTTCATTTAATTTTAGCAAATTTGTGTATGTCTAAGTTCCTATCATCAAAATTGCATTATCTACGCTACCATTCAAAAGTTTGGGGTCTGTAAGATTTTAAGAAGTCTCTTATGTTCAGAAAACAGAAATATTGTTAAATATTATTACCATTTAAAATAACTTTGTTTTCTATGTTAACATATTTATTTCTGTAATAGCAAAGCTGAATTTTCAGCAGTCATTAATCCAGTCTTCAGAGTCACATGATCCTTCAGAAATCAAAATTCTAGTGTGATGAGAAACAGCATTTGAATTATGAAATATAAAATATTTTGCAATGTAAAAGGCTTTAATGATCAACTTAATGCATTCTTGCTGGAAAAAAATCTTAATTTTATTTAAACTTACTGATCCCATAATTTTGAACAGCAGTGTAGGAGCACTGTATTGGCCATCACCCACCCTGCTCTCTCTATTGGAAATGGCATCGACTATTTAAAAAAAAAAAAAAAAACTCTTTATCGGTCCACCGCTAATCTCTTTTAACTCATGCTAAAGTAGTTTTTGATCCATTCCATACTATCAACAAGTGCAGCACACAAACTCATTTGACCCCATTATACAATTTTAATTACGAGACCAGTTAATTAGGAGCACAACAGCTGAACAGGTCAGGAAAAAAGGACTTATCGTCCAGCCACTCAGTCCTCTAATGAATCAGCAGTTTAGCTCTAATGTGCTAGAGTGAACTGATCAGACATTGGCATTGGTTTGTCAGATCTGCATGGAGTCTTGTGCAGGAGAAATGCCTTCAGCGATGACAGCAGGCCAGACAGAAGATGCCTCTGCACAGCATGGACCCAGCATGAACAGAAAATCCTCTAGTTTGGCTTTGATTTGCTTGATTATTTTGTTTGCCACATCTATGTTTCTTTTTAATAATCTGTTGATTGATTTATCTTACCTTTTTCCCTTTTTGCATTCTTTCCTACCTCTGTCTACTTTCAAAGGTAAGGGAATTTGAAGATCAGAAAGTCTACTCGTGTCCTTGTATCTTTTTGTTTGTGCATATGTGTTGCCATTGTGTCTCATTAGATCGGTTTCGTTTTCAAACCATGTTTCTGTTTATGAGAACACAGGGTAAGATGTGTTTATGAAATATGTTTCATATCAGACTTGAGGTGGTCTTTCATGTTTCTTGGTGGACAAATCTTCTAGCCACATTATATGGTACCAGGGCTTTGGCGTTTGCTTGTTCACTGGGAATAGGTGCCATTTCACAGCCCTATGGATGATTTTTCTGGCCGTGTGACTCGTTTATGTATTATTTATATACTATCATAGTATTTTTTCATATTTTATTTTCAGTTTTTGTGCTTTTTATTCGTTTTATTTGTTAATCAATATAGATAGATTGTAGATGATAATTTATATAATTTACTTATTTCAGTTAATGCGAAGGAAATATTCATTTTTTTTATTATTTACTTTTTTTTTATCTATTTATATTTTATTTCAGTTTTATTTTGACAATTTTCTTTTTATATTTTTAGTTAGTAATACCACTACTGGTTTCATACACTAATCGAACAACATTCATATGGTTTTTTGTTTGTTTGTTTGTTTTCTCTCCTCTCATCTTTCAGCATGCAAAAGTTTACTGAACAAGAAGTCTGATGGCGTGAAGGTAAGCCCCTTCTCTTTCTCATTACTTACAGTAAGTTCGAGTTTTTGTGCTTTTTATTCGTTTTATTTGTTAATCAATATAGATAGATTGTAGATGATAATTTATATAATTTACTTATTTCAGTTAATGCGAAGGAAATATTCATTTTTTTTATTATTTAGTTTTTTTTATCTATTTATATTTTATTTCAGTTTTATTTTGACAATTTTCTTTTTATATTTTTAGTTAGTAATACCACTACTGGTTTCATACACTAATCGAACAACATTCATATGGTTTTTTGTTTGTTTGTTTGTTTTCTCTCCTCTCATCTTTCAGCATGCAAAAGTTTACTGAACAAGAAGTCTGATGGCGTGAAGGTAAGCCCCTTCTCTTTCTCATTACTTACAGTAAGTTCTTGAATCAGCATTGGAATTACAAAATACAATGTTTTTGTATCATAAACGAATGCACAATTCTTCTCCAGTTTTTTTCCGGTCATATTTATTTTCCTTCTATTAAGGACATATTATAAACAGAACTGACAGTCAAGCTAACCAGCAAATGGTTTGCATAAACCAAAATTATTAAACACTCTCTGTTTTAGCTGCTTACATTTTATTAGGCTGATATATTTCAGTGTGGTCTTGAATAATATCCCCCTCAAGGAGGCCCAAGCAAAAAGCATTCAGCATATTTAGACCATTCTTGACATTTGCCCATTTGTTAGTCCTGAGTCATGGCAAAATCTGTTGAAGCAGAGAGACTTGCTCAACCCTGTGCCGTCTCTGTGCGTGCAGTGAATCGTCAGCCTTTCATCAAGCAACCGAGAAGCAAATGCTTGAAATGAAACCAGTCTTATCATAATTTCAAGTGATTAGCTGCTTACATTTTATTAGGCTGATATATTTCAGTGTGATCTTGAATAATATCCCCCTCAAGGAGGCCCAAGCAAAAAGCATTCGGCATATTTAGACCATTCTTGACATTTGCCCATTTGTTAGTCCTGAGTCATGGCAAAATCTGTTGAAGCAGAGAGACTTGCTCAACCCTGTGCCGTCTCTGTGCGTGCAGTGAATCGTCAGCCTTTCATCAAGCAACCGAGAAGCAAATGCTTGAAATGAAACCAGTCTTATCAATAAATCGATTTCAGCAGTTTAACACTTTTCAACTGTTTCTACTAAACACCTGTCACATCACACATGGCTTTGCTACTTCTTCTGGTTGTTTATTTTTCCTCTCTCTTTCTTCTCTGTGGGATCTAACTAGTAGCTTTATTTTTTTCTGTGTTCACTGGCCTGTTTTTATGCTTCCCTGTTTTGCCCTCCTCTGTTTCACCCTGTTCAGAAAAGGAAGTCAAGCTCCAGTGTTTATTTGATGGTGAGATCTGTTCCGTGTCTCTCCCCTTTTTCTGACTCTCCCTCAACACTTTCTCACTCTCTGGCTCCCTTTTATTTTTTCTTGGTTGAGATGCTCAAGAGTTTGTTTGGGTCTTTTTTGTCTCATTGTAGGATTTTGTGAGTCATAGGATCATCAAACATTAACAGAGTCATGTTCACCCGTTCAACTCTGTTTTATTACATACACACACTTATATTTTAAGCCCATTCTCCTTGAAGTTCATTATTCATTACCATTGCATCTCAGTGCTTTCTTGGTGAGCCAGACCAGGGCTTTGTCTGAGAGGTTTCTCCTTGACCCAAGTTTGGTTTGTCTTCTGCAAGGCCCTGATAAACCTTGTGAGCTTCCTCCAGCTCGACCCTCTCCACTTTCACGGGCCTTTAGAATCAGTAGCATGTAGCCACTGATTATGACCAAGGCTGAAGTTTGCTCAGAGTGGACAAAGGGCTTACTTGGTGCTCTTGAATAAGAAAGAGAGAATTTAAATGCTATTGGAACAGACTGTCTAAAGACAGATAAACAAGCCTTTCTCTCACTGGAACTGCCCTTTTTCCCACAGTCCATAGTGCGCCAGGCGATTTCTGTTGCCATGGCAATAGCTGCAGTGGCTGTGACATCAGGTTTGTCCTAACAAGTAAAGAGCCCCTTGTTACAATTTTTAAAAAATATATATATATGTCGTCTTTTTTTTCTATTTATCTTTTTTTAATTTAAATTTTATTGTGGTTATAATGATGTTTAATTATCCATATGGATTTCAGTGAATTTTTCCCCCCTGAAGAATAAACAAATTTTCTTCTGTCACTAAGCAATTGAAAGTAAATTACAGCAGCGGTTGATGTCTGCGAGTTAGACATGGCAGCTCTGTTTCTTCCTCGTCACAGGGGAAGCTCAGTTCTGCATTTTTATTATCTAACAAACATCATCAAGGTGTTAAATTGCCATTTCTCATGTCTTGAGTTTCTCCATCAGGTCTGGACATATGCACATCCTGACCTCAGTTTTACTCCCCTCTCACCATTCATGGTCCGTATAATCAAGCAGACACGGTCCTTTTCCAGTGAACTATTTGTGGTCTTGAAATCTAATAATAAACTTAAAGGTCACCCAATCATAGTTTAATTGATTCCAGTTAGATTCTTGGATGCAAAAATCGATCATCTTTAACACCTTATATTAAATTATACATTTTCAAAAGCTTTTATCATTCATTATATTATAGTATTATAACAAATATAAAATTTAAAAATATATATTTTATGTTGGCATAAAATATTAGAAGTTCTTTGTAAACATCTAAAAAATTTAAATTAATAGCAAATTGACATTTTTCAGCAATGGGGTGATATAGTGGAGGCTAGTTTCATCCGATGAAGACTGAATGTTTAAATAAAGCAGTTTCTTTAAAAAAAAAAGAAAAAAGTATATTTTCTTAATGGCTGTTGAACGTTTGGGATAGATAACTTTTGGCTGCTCTTTTGCTTCAGTGTTTGTTAACTTGTTGAATCTTTCTGTAAGGATTCTTGGCCGTTCTTCTCAAGAATCATCTCTGTTTTACCGCCGCCTCTTTTCTTTCTTTCCTATAGTCAGACTTTGTTCTTTTTTTAATCATAAGTTGTACCCTGCATTGATTCACCGAGTAAGAGGTCTGAGCGCTGAAGCTTTTCACTGCATGCACTAGTGGACTATCAGGGTCTTGTGGCTCCATGACAGTAACATTGGCCTCTAGTTGTTACTGTGCCAACAAAGTAGTATAATAATATATTTAAATATAGTATATATTGTAAAAAATAAAATATTTCTTATTTTTAAATATTTCTGCAAATACCAAAAACTTTATCTGTGGCCTTGAAACATTTTTAATTTTTTTTAATGGGTTTTTTAGCACTGGAGGAATATATTGATATCAGTTTCATCAATATACTGAAATATATGGAAATATATTTACGCATTTATCAACACTGTAACAAATTCTCTCCACATAGATGTTTGAAAGATGCTTACATACACATCTACTGAATTTACTATTATTAGTATTATTAAATAATACAAAACTAGCGGTGTAAGAAAAAAGATGAACTATTCTCTGTAGTCATATTTTAGGATTATTGAACAGTTTTAATAATAAAGAACATAACCATGTAAGGGAAGCTTACTGGCTCCTTTTATACAGCCACCATGTTTGTTTTTATGTAGAACTGTGCATGAGAATTGCTTCATTATTTTTCATTTTGTACTATTATCCACCATTAAATCTGTATAATCAGCAAACCTCTCACAAAAACAAGCACATACAGTTGAGCGTCTTTCATTAATTCAAGTAGAGCTAAAAGTGCTTATTTCAGGAAAGTGTGTCATTAAAGGTGCTCTAGGGCACGTTACGTGAGTGTTCTCTTACTTCTAAGCAGATTTACCCATACAGGTCCCCTTACATGCTGTACTGTGGCTTTTCGACGTGTCAAGTATGAGCTGAGGCTGTCGGTTCTTGAATGGCACTGAACAAAAATCATTTTGTGTTGTCATTGTTTTTGTTTTGTTTTTGCCTCAGCCACAGACAAACAACAACAAAAACAGTGTAGTAAGCAGCAGCACCAAAGACAGCAGCATATCATCCACTGCACCAATGGTACCTCATCTTAACTTTTTATTTCCTTCACTCATAGTCTTTCCTTTTCTTAGTCCTCAAGTCTTTGTTTAGTAAAAGGCTTTATCAGTTTGTCCCATACCTGTTGTTTTGACCTCCACCACCCATCGCTCAATCCACTCAGATGAAGATGTGTGACGTTGCTCATGGTTTTTAATGAGTTGAACTAAAACATCTGGTTTGTGCCTGTGGATTTCTCTCTGACTTCCTATTTTACCCAAACAAACTCGCAGGAGAAGTTTGACAGCTTAACAGACAAATCCTGTACTTCAAATAACTTGCTCTGGCCATATTAAAGTGAGATAACACTTTTTATTTTTTTTTTAGGCTAGTGAAATGTAGCTAAAGCCTGGTTGCACCTTGTATTAATCTCAGTCGAGTCTCCAAGGGTAAAACAGGATCATTTTATGTCAGGAAGCAGAGCTGTTCTGTTTGTTCTGAAGATGCAATCCCTAACTTTGCATTATGGGTAATTGCTCCTTTGACTAATGGCTGTTACTGGTACAGCCTTCAGAGGACATGAGAAAAAGGCTAAAAGTCTGAGATAATTTTATGATATCCGCATAAAATGTGATTTAAAACAATTTAAAATCAAAATATAATGTTGAATTAAATATTATTTAATTTCAGTATATCTCAGTGTTTGCTTTTGTCCTTAACTCCATATTCATGTTATCTCAGTTTCTTCTCAATTTTCAGTAAGGTCTCAGACTTTTGGGCACTACAGTGTCCCTGTCCTCATGCTACGCTGTGTGACTGACCAATACGCCCATCCTGCTCACCGCCCAGACCTTGAAGTTGCTCGGGCTGACAGGCGATGAGGGGTTTTGTCTGAACTGCATCAAATGGGAATGAAACTGTAATTGGCTCTCAGCATGTAGGGACTGCATCTTCAAGTCTGTGTTGACAGGTTGCTTATTAGAGGGTGTTGTGTTAGTGGTGGTGGAAATAAAGTAGAATCTAGTGTGCTAGACCGTTTGTTTGTATGTGGGGTGTGTATGTGCAAAGGTGGGATCAATGTTTTGTGCTTTCAGGAGAAAAAACCTACTGTGGCATTGAAAGCTAACTGTTGTGTGGTGTTAATCATTTCTGTTATGTCTGTGTGCTGCTGGTGACTGGGGTTGGTCTTGGAGAGAGACTCGTCAAGCTTAATGACTACTTCCTCTTCCACTGTGTTTCTGTGGTTAACTGTACCCAATCCTTGCTTGCATTTCCATTGACCTTTAATTCCTTTGTATAATATCCTTCGTTACATTGTAGTTATTGTATACAGTGGCCTCAGAGTATTTAGACACCTACGTCATACTTAAACATGTCTGAATGCCATTACATATGTAGCATTTATTTTAGGAAAAATAGGACAGGCTTGCTTGCTTATTTACATATGTATGTATGTGTTTATTTATTATTTATTTTATTGATATTTCTGGTTTTCAAACATTAGCGTCACATGAATTAACAAAACATCAAACCAAGTAGCATTTATTTTAAAGAAATACTGTATAACAAGTCACATTTATTATAAATAAAACAATACAACAACAAACAAACAAAAAAAGACATGAATTGTCATGAATTTTATTTGTATTTTATTTATTAATTGTTATATCTGGTTATCAAACATTATTAATCTGCTTTATTAATTGATTTGATTGATTGTCAAACATTACCGGAACATGTACATTATATAAAAAAAACACCAAACCAAGTGGCATTTTATTTTTAAGAAAAATCGCACTAGCACATTCATTCATTTCTGAACTTTTTTATTGTTTTGTTTATCGTACTTTCTTGTTAGCAAACATGATTGTCACATGATATAACAAAACGCTAAACCAAGTCACATGTAATTTATTTTTATTTATTTATTTCGATGCTTCTGGTTATCAAATATTAGAGTCACATGATATAACAAAACATTAAACCAAGTAGCATTTATTTTAAAGAAATATAGCACAAGCCACCGTTATTATAAATAAAAACAATGTAAAAAAATAAATACATGAATTGAGTGAATGAATTATTTGACTGAATTTTATTTATTAATTGTTATTTCTGGTTATCCAACATTATCAGTCTGATTTATTAATTGATTGATTGTCAAACGTTACTAGAACATGTACATTATAACAAAACACCAAACCAAGTGGCATTTTATTTTTAAGAAAAATCGCACAAGTATGTTTTGTTTATTGTATTTTCTTGTTAGCAAGCATGATCGTAACATGATATAACAACGCCAAACCAAGTAGCATTTATTTGAAATAAATATAGGTCATTTATTTATTTGTTTTATTCTTTGTAAACACCAAACCAAGTAGCATTTATTTTAAAGAAACATAGCACATTTATTTGATTGTTTGTTTGTTTGTTTTAGTCTTTGTTTGTTAATTACAAACAAATTATACCAAATATCACTTGTTATATATTATATCATGCATTATATTGTTTATTTTAATGCAATGAAATTAATACTTTTTTTAAAGTATAAAATAAGTGCCAAAATACATTTTGGGGCCTCTGTATACATGGTATTAACTTAAGGAACTCAAATGCAGAATTCTCCAGTGTCAGTGTTTGATATACCTTCTGGCTTCTGACAATCATAACAGTAGTGTAGGCTCATCATGCTAGTTATGGAGTTAGGGTCCCTACACCTTCTCACCTCAGCCCTGCATGGTAAACTCTCTCCTGCCTCCCCAGGAACCACAGGCCACTGTCGTGCACAATCCAGCCGATGGCATCAAGGTAAGCCACCTCTTTTAGCTCTGCATTGAACACCAGTCATTTGAGCCACTTCCTAATGCCACAACCCCAAACCTTCACAAATATGATTCAAATGAAGGGGGCTTGCCCTCATGCTGGGTTGGCTGGATTGTGCAGGGCTTGGTGTGTTCCTGTGAGAGCTCTGTTTGTGTGTGAGAGTGTGCTGGGGTATATCTGTGCTTGCGGGTGATTCTTTATGTGTGTGTATTTGCTGATTCACAGTGTGTGCACTGTAGATTGTTCCACATGGTTTATAAACCCTGTCTGCAAACCTGTTTACTTCTTTTCCTGTCTTCCACCTTCATACGACCATCCCTCCATCTTGCACATTGTCTCTCTCTCTCATCACAGGGGTCTACAGAGAGCTGTAACACCACAGAAGAGGAGGACATGAAAGGTAGGAAAGGTACACTATCAACTCCTCATGTACTCTGCATGTCTTTCTCTTGTTCTCTGGGATCTACAGAATGGGATGTGTGTGTATTGGTGCAAATATTACTCAAAAAGGCCATTAGTTAGTGTAATAAGGGCCCTGTTTACACCTGATATTTAGATCTGTCCTTTAACAGATTTTTTAGGCAGGGTCTGTGGCTTTGTGACTACATACAGTTCTGTGCAAACGTCTTAGATGCTTCACCAAAACATTGCTCTCAAGACCATTTGTATCTTTGGCCTATGTGTGTGAGTAGATAATATCAGATTTAGATTCCCAAACATTCCTTTTGCAACTTGTAATTGTCCACTGAGATTTTTGTTTGACCAAGGCCCACATCAGATGGTATCATTGAAACTGAGTTATTAGCTCCGTATTTTTGAGTCCATCTGGGATTACATTAAGAGACAGAAGCAACTGAGACTGTCTAAAGCCATAGAACTTTGACAGTTTTTCCAAGGTGTTTGGAACAACCTGCCTGCAAACTGTTTAAAACTTTATGAAAGTGTAGCTCAAGAGATTTGGTGCCGTTTTAAAAATGGTCACACCAAATATGGATTTGATTTAGATAACGGAAGTTGATAGAATAACTTCAGTTTAGTCATGGGATTATTGTAAAAAAAAAAAAAAAACATGGTTACATTTATTTTATTTATTTTTTTCAAAAAGTACTTAGGGATGGTTTACCCAAAAATGAAATGGGTGATCATTTACCAACCCCATCTCATGAGAAAATGTAACTGTTTTACAAGGTTGTGATTTTGTATCAAAACATGCATTGTGATTCGTATGGAAATGTATTATTTTTTAGAAGAAAACGCAAATATGAAGGTTCACCCCAAACCCAACCATTAATAGCTTAAGGGTTTATGCAGATCACACAAAAATGTATGAATGAGATTGTAAGAATTCATCCGAATTTGCCACCAATTCACCAAAATATAAAACTTACGACTTGCCATGAGTGTATTGTATTCAATCACCCTCATGTTGTTTTTATACCTCAGAAACCTTTTATATCTCAGAAACACAAATAAATATACTATTAATGAAACCTGACAGATTTCTGTCCCTCTGCTGAAAGTCCATTACATCCAAAGTCGATTGATGCTTTACAGAGTTCATAAAGATGGTAAAAGAAATCCATATGAATTGAGCAATTTAAGTCTTTTAAAGAGATACAGTCACTGTATATGATGAACAGATTTAATTTAGGCTTTTATTCACATAAAAACATTGACCAACGCACATCACATATAGTAAACAGAGGCCCATACGTGTTTGAGACTTGTCACGTGTCAACCAAGTACGCTTGAGTTTCAGTTTACCAAATTTGATGAGCTCTATGTATTTGTTTGTTTATTTGCATTTTACATGGTGGTTATACTACAAATTCAATGTTTTTTGACTACGTCTGAATGTGATTGCATTGAAAGGTTCATGAAATGCTTTGGACAGACTTTATTACCAGGTGTAAACAGGGTCAAGGGTCGTACACTGTCCAACTCTTAAAGAGAAATAGTGGTAATGAGGGCCAGAGGGAATAAATATTATACAGATACAGGCAGAGAATGATTGACAGTTAGATTTATTCCTGTACGGTGAAAGGACCTTCATAGCATGATAATTGCTTTGAGTGTGCATTGAGCGCCAGCTCGTCAGCTGTAGATACATTGCTGGTCACTACAGCAGCAGCTATAGTGTAGTATAAGGCATTAAAACAGGGTCAGACGGACTGATTGCTATCATGAATCAGCACAAGCTTGCTAAGAAAAGGAGCCGTGCTGTGAATGCCAGAGTTACCATGACACTGATGAATCACAAAGTTTTGTGTTCAAGTAATGAATGTCCACAATATCTGAGGGAATATTAGTTTTACCACACTGACCTTTACAGGCAATAACCCTTCTGAAAATCACTGAGCCTCTGTATCACATCTCGGTATGTTGTCTAACAGTCACATGGTGTGGTTCATTACAGCACACAGCAATATTACACAACAGTTCAATTCAATTGTACACAACCCTGGCATCATTCATCTTCAGATCAGTCTTTTTGTTAAATTCTGAGTTATTCTGAGCTTCTAGACTGTCTTTAGAGGGCTGTTTGATAATAAAACATTACCTTACTTTAATCACTTCCATTCAGTCTGAGAAACACAAGTAGAGGTTTAATGGGTCAGTAGAGCTTTAGGATCATTCATTACTTAACACTAATCTAAGTTTGATGGTCAGGCAATATATTGGGACCTAACCCTCAGAGACCCAAGTTTTTTGTTTTTTTTTATAAGAAATTAATAATTTTATCCACAAAGATGCATAAATTTGAATAAAAGTGACAGTAAAGACTTTCTAATGTTACAAAACATTTCTGTTTTAAGTAAATGCTCTTTTGAACTTTTTATCAAAGAATCTGAAACTGTATGACGATTTCCACAAAAATATTACACATCACAACAGTTTACAACCGTTTATTGTGCAACAAATCAGCATATTAGAATGATTTCTTAAGGATCATGTGACACTGAAGACTGGAGTAATGATGCTGAAAATTCAGCTTTGCCATTAGAGGAATATATTTCAAAATATTAAAATATAAAGTAGTAATTTTAAATTGTAATGATATTTAACAATAGTACTCTTTTCGCTGTATTTTGGCCAATTAAGTGCAGCCTTGCAAAGCAGAAAAGACTTCTTTCAAAAACATTTACTGGACACAAATGTATATAATGACAATATAACTTAAACATGGTTTATGAGGACACTTCCTGTGTCTCCGTAAAACAAAAAGCTTCGAAAACATACAAAACGATGTTTTTTGAAATTCAAAAATTGCCAGTAGTTTTCTGTAAGGGGTGGGTTTAGGTGTAGGGTTGGTTTAGGGCGATAGAAAATACAGTTTGTACAGTATAAAAACCATTACACCTATGGAGAGTCCCCGTAAACCACATAATGCAAGTGTGTGTATCTGTGTGTGTTTATATCAAACTGTTTCAAAATGAAAACTGCATAAAACTTGTCATTACAATGTTTTATCCATTTTTTTGTTTTGGGATAAATTTGGGAAAGTGTTTGACAGTTCTCAGCATTGGGTTTCAATGTTTTTACCTAGTTTTATCTCACATTTATTTATTCATTAGGTATTTAAATGGTTTTAAAAAACCTCACAAACCATCGACTTGCGTCATAGCAGAGAGGCCCAAATATCTCACATTCTATACCAGGGTGAAAATATGTCCCAGACAGAGAAGTCTTTCAGCTTTTTCTGAAACTCCATGTAAATACATGGAGTATCAGTTGTATAACATGTCCTTGTATAGAAGTATTAGAGACTTCAAGATTTAGAATATATTGCTTTTTAATTTTGAATCAACATTTTTTTTCACATAACATTACCCTTTATACTAATTGCTTTTTGCTCTGAAGTTGCATGCGCATTATGTTTCAGCATGTGTTTTTGTGTACTCTATTGTGTGCTGTTGGTATTTTTGGAAGATTATCATGCAAATTATGTCATCATTTCATATATAAATATAGCACAAAAGCCACGCTGGAAAAAGGCTTGTGGTATGACTTACCACAACAAATGTCACATTTTTCCCCCCTAATTGTCTGTGTCAGTATCGGTGGGTGGGGCTAGCAATGACAGTGCAGTGGTGAGCCAGTGCAGTGCCTCGGAGGAGCCAGCTCCTCAGCCTGAGGCCTCTCCCCCCTGCCCACCACCCAGTAAGTCAACTGCTACAGCAGTGACCTTATCAGCTGTTTCTACTACTCCCTACTGGACTCATCTGATCTCTACCTCACATATTCTCCATTCCTACTGTTCCCACTGCTAACTTAAAGTATCTCACCTTTCTAACCTTGCCATTATTTAATATGCTCCAAAACAAATCTGACTGAGATGGACTCACTGGACTTCTAAATTGTTAAATACCCTAATTTTAAGGTTTGGTGTCATTATGGAAGGGGTCATATGGTACATCTTATTCGTATTATTGATGATTTTTTTTCTCAGTTTTTTAGATTCCTTATGATATGACCCCTTCAAGACAATAATATTGCAAGTTTGCCTAAGTCATTGCAGTACTCAAAAATAAAATGCACGCCACATGATCTGCTGTAGTCCGCATTGTACACTTATTAGCACAATCAAGGACAGTTATTGTCACCTAATTTTGAGTCTCTTGCTGTCCACCATCTTTGCCCTTTACTCATGTACATCCTCACCTCTGACATGGAAAGAATTGCACTGACCTTCTCAGTCAGAGTGACCTTTTCATTTATTTATCTGTGTGACACTGAATACTTTGAGTGTGACAGATGAGCAGAGGGCCCGTGCTGGGACTGTACACGACAGACATCTCTCAACACATGCGCATACTGTGCATAGATCTACTCGGTGTGGCTATTGCTCCTCTTGTGTTCTTCATTGACTCCTACCGCTTATGCTGCTGTTGTATATAGATTACTGCCAGTGTCATAAGACCGGCTGTATCGTCTTTGCATCTGTCTGTCTTGGCTGCATGTTGAGTTCAGCGACTGCTCAAACCACTGAACCAGACTGCTGCAGGTTTCTGTTTAAAAAAAAACATGAGATCTGCCACCATCTGCTGGACTGTTAAAACAAACGCTACCAGCTCTCTGAGTCAGTATGCTGCAGTATTGCTACTGTAATCCTCTAGATAATGTTCATACATATTTATCAACTCTGCCAGTGTATGTTTTCTGTTCATTAATCAAATTCAGTAATCATCTAATTACTGAATTTATTACTGCAGTGTTTTCTGTGTGACATGCAGTGAATAGCAGTGCAGTGGTTTAAGCATCATTTGCAGTAGTTTGATATTTTATGTAGCATGCAATATAATCTTTGTCAGTGGTTCTCAGGCTTTTTGACTCGAAGGCCCCACAGTAACCCATTGTAGGATATCCCATCATAGGATGATTAACATCTCATTTTCATGTGTTTATTTAAATTTTATTTTATTTTAATATAATATTGCTACTAATTAATTAATTTTATTTAATACATTATACAGAATACTTTTAGGTCATACCCACCCCCAAGGGATCCACTGATCTAGATGTATGAATTAGTGACTGAATGTTTGGAACAGAATACTATCTTACATAATGAATATTGTGCAGTATACACTATCATTAAAAAAAAAATTAATGTAAAATAATACAAATAGAAAAGTAAATCTATAAGTAAATCATTTTAATCTAATTTTGTACAATATTTTTTGCATACATTTTTGTCAATGACAATTTCAAGTCAAGCTATGAAAAATTACTATAATCGAAATGGAAGGTGATTTTGAATGCATTGCATTATGGGATGTAGTATTCAACTCGGTAATCTCTGTTTAATACTGCACAGTTTGTCAAATGTAATAGGTTATCCAGATATTTCATGATTTGCATATTGTGCACAGTATGCATACTATATACTGAAGCCGTAGTAAGGTAGTATACTGTTCTGAAGGCAGCATGTGTGTCTAAGTAGTGCTCAGTTTGTTTAACATACTTTTGTTTTGCTGTGGCATAGCATCTCTGTGTGCTTAGTTGCAGCTTTGTTTATTTGTGCCGTTGTCTTGCAGCCGATCCACCACATGATGTTAAGAATGTTGCTTGGAGCAGTTCAGGTCAGAGCTCCTGTCCTGATTTAGAGCCTGCTGTACCTGCTCCAGCCTCCACAACACCAGGGGGCAGCAGTGTGTACAGGCAGCCGTGTAAGTCTTAGACTGTTGATTTAGTGACAGATATTACACCCCCCCCCCCCCCCCCCCCCCCCCCAAAAAACCCTCTCCAATATTTAGAATTTGGACTGCAATACCTAGTTCAACCACTCGGTGTCAATCCTACATACAGCACCTTTAAATTTTGTTTTGTTTTTCTAAATGTAAGTCCTGACATTCCCTCTGGCTTTACCAAAGTCCCTCCAGTTCATCACCCTATAACAGTTCTCGAGTGAAACATGGCCATCCACAGGGATTACGAGATGATTAAAGTGTTAAATGTTTGTACTTTACAGTTCACTTGTGGTTACTGAGCTGGTTGAAATCAGAAGCATATAATAACCATTGCGTTTAAGTCATTTTAAGACCCCAGCTTGTGCTAAAATCAGAGTGCCTAGGAAAATAGTGCTTATCTTGAAAGACAGCACCCAATTACAACCAATAGTATGCTGAGCTGCATGTGAGATTCCGAGAGCAGATAGTTAGGAACAAAAAGTTGGTTTGCGATTTTTAAATAATGGTTGTGGATAAAACTTGATTGTTCCTCCTATTTCTCCAAACACCAGCACGAAAGCAGGAGATCATTAAAATCACGGAGCAGCTGATTGAGGCCATCAACAATGGAGATTTTGAAGCTTACACGTAAGTACTGTTTATATATAATAATTTCAGCTACCATACCACTGATTAAACAGATTTGTTTGCACTGTGCATTTTATGAGATTTTGAAGTACTTTCAAATTGAACTAAAATCATGCTTTCTGAGGTACAACATGCATAAGTAATGATGTCGTAAATTTCTGAAACAGTTTTCAACCAATCTTTAGCGAAAGGACACAAATAATAGCAAACAAAATCTATGAACATTAAAATAGCATATATAGCAAATGAAATATCTTGTTTTAAATAACAGAAACAAACCCCTTATTTACAATGACAAAATAACCTTGCCGGTAATCATCAAGAGGGATTTTTGAAAATCTTGTTTTATCAACATTTATGGTGGGTATCGCATCTTGAAAAGCACAAGCATGTTTGCTTATAACATACATTAAACATTTTTGTGAAATATTTTTTAAAACTATGTGCAAATTTGTTCTTTTGAAGTAAGATTATGCCAATTTTCCATATTTATCATTTTAAAATGGGTATCATTCTAGCCCCCGGTTTCACAGACAAGTTTAAGCCTAGTCCTAGACTAAAATGTAAGTCTGGGCTGTTTCAACTGAAAGAAACTTACACTAACTGATCTTAAAACATATCGGTGCCTTTTTTTTTCGTCTCAAGATGCACACCAGTAGTGTTTTTTCTAAGGCACGTTTATAGAAAAAATTACTTAAATGTCCTAATTGAACTATGGCCTAATCCTGGCTTAGTCTAAGCCCGGTCTGTGAAACCGGGCCTAGATGTTTTGGGGTATTTAGTCGAAACTGAATAGTGGTTTGCATTATCATCTCCGTAACCTTTAATGTTTCAGGAGGATCTGTGACCCTGGCCTGACCTCTTTTGAGCCCGAGGCCCTTGGAAACCTGGTTGAGGGAATGGACTTCCATAAGTTCTACTTTGAGAATTGTAAGCCCCATGCGTTTTAATGTACTACTGTCCAATAAAGTTGTATACGTATATTAATAACATGCTTTTATGCTCTATTGAGTTGTAAGCAGCAAATTCAGTTAAAGCAGGGGTGTCCAGTCCTGCTTCTGGAGGGCCAATGTCCTGCAGAGTTTAGCTTCAACCAGCTCCAACACACTTGCCTGGAAGTTTCTAGTGAGTTTGAAGACCTTGGTTTACTGATTCAGGTGTGTTTATTTAGGGTTAAAGCTAAACTCTGCAGCATAGTGGCCCTCCAGGAACAGGTTTGGACATTCCTGAATTAGAGGGTATTAAAGCTAACCTGTTAGGCTTATATAATACAGTATGTCTTTATCTACTGCCTGTGTTTGACTCCAGTGCTGAGTAAGAACAGTAAGCCTGTGCATACAACCATCCTGAACCCTCACGTACACCTGATTGGAGAGGACGCTGCTTGCATTGCCTATATCCGACTGACGCAGTACATGGACAGCCAGGGCCGGCCACGCAGCAGCCAGTCGGAGGAGACACGTGTGTGGCACCGCCGAGAGGCCAAGTGGCTCAACATCCACTTCCACTGCTCTGGAGCACCTGCCGCACCTCTACAGTGAACCACACAGGGCAAAGGTACTGATTGACAAATGCCTTAGTGTCAACACAAGAAGTGAAACATTATTTAGTATTTTTTATGTTCTCTTCCTTAGCATGCCTGAATACTAAAGCTAATTGGAGCATTTCTTCTCCGTGCACGTCTTGCCGCCTGGAGCCTGGCCAGAAGAGAACCTCTTGAAGTTTTGAAAACGTGAGGGAAAAAATTGACACAACTAAGAAATATATTTAAAAGTGGCCACCACTTCAGTCCAACTCTAGCTAGATGTGGGATGGGCGGCCACGGCAGCAGCCCTGCCTTCTGGATGCTGCATGCTTCTAATGCCCACACGGGGCACTGTATTGTCTTTACCCATAATCCCTTAATGTCTGCTGCCCAACATACGGCAATGGTGTTTAAAGTATTAATAATATATTGTAAAATATTGAGATCTTCACTTGTGTAATTAACAGCTGGTAGACATGGAAGATAGAATCAGAAATGTGAATCTTTAAAAGCACATGCCGTTTTAAGGGTAAATGGTGTGAGTTTATTATGTTTAAGAAAACATTTTTCTGTTTTGTTTTTCTTTTTTTACGCAAAGAATGTGATGGCATGGCATATCAGAGGGAACGAAAAATGTATGAGCTGTTGAAGCACCAAAGTGTAGACTCTAGATATTGAGAAGAGGATGTTTTAATGTTGCTTTTATTTTCTTTGAAATTAAGGAATGGGGTTGGGGAAGATTTTTTTTCTGGCTTTCTGTCGTGTTTTTGTGGATCTCTTGGTTTTTATCTCCTGAATGATGCTGTATTTGAAAGTATTTTGTGTTTTCAAGAATTGTTTTAAAGTGGGGCACGATTTAATGTAGTTGTGCATATATAGATATTTAAAAAGAGAAAGGACAAAACAGTGTGTGGTGTCCAAGGGAGAGAAGGGTGGGGAGATGTGTGTTTGTGTACGTATAAATGTTTTTTCTTGGGTTCAAGTCAAGATGCTTGTTGCTATGTAGTGTTTTGCGTAAATCTTCTTTACACACACTTCCACATGAGGCCTAAACTCAAGTTGGGTTGGTTTACTTGCCTTCCTGTATGTTTGCACCCATAACCTCCCGGCTCTCTGAACCTGAAGTTGCAGAACTCTCACATAGATTTGAGTTTGTTATATGTCTCCTGGTCCCCAGGGGGCACTAAACACTACACACAACACGCTCATAGCCCCTGCCCTCCCTCAGAGTTAATAAGCTCATCCTTTTAGGCTTCCAGCTGCATATCATTTTTTTAGACTATACGCATGTCAAAAAATGAAATGGCCTGTACTGTTTTGCACATAAGCTTGAGACTCTCTGCTGTTCTGTTCACTTTTTGTGGACTGCTTTGCAACTTCAGGTTATGAAATCCATCCATAGGGCTCCATGCTCTAGAAGAAGACCCAAACTGTCACATTATCCCTCCTTGAGTGTCGTCTGTACACTTGTTCTGATGCTGTTTGCGTTGTCTCATCATACATTGTGACTTTAAAAGACTTGATTGTGGTTTGTTAAGATCACCTGACCATCTATAGGCAGGGATTTGAATGACTTGATGAATGGTGTTTTGGGGTCCATTTTGTGGTAGAATCTTTTCTGAGTATCTTGATCTTGTTTTATTTTAATTTTTCCAGTATAACCTGTAAATACTAATGCAGATCATTGATGAGGGATGAATCGAACGCTCAGCCATTCGTCTTCATCCAGATGCATGTACACACACAGACTTTCAGTACACACAACTCTGTGTTTGGTAAAACAACTCGCATAGTTAAAAAAAATCTTGGTTTGGGTGTGTTAAAGCACATGGACACACTGTGCTCCCTTTAAAGCTTATCTGTGTGACTGTCATACATTGGAACACTGTTCTTGACTGTGTTATTATGTAGATCCTGTGTGTGAATTGTGAAGCCTGGGGGTTTAACATTCCCCTTTTACTCTGTGCTAAGCCATCTCTTGTGACGTTTTACCTTTGAAGTTGGGCCAAATGTTGCACCCAACCCTATATGTTCATAAAAGGGAGGAAAGAGAGTACTCCTACTCTAAATGCATCTTGTTAGCGAGTTCACTTGTCCACAGATGAAACCGTCTGGCACTGTGATGTCTGCCATAACTTCATACTCGCTCTCTGTTGCCCCCTGCTGCAGGGTGTCTTATAACAGTGTGATCAGCCCTAGTCTCTGGCCACTTCTATCACTCATAGTGTATCCTCTCAGATATGATATTTTTGTTTAAAAAAATGCAGTTTAGTCAGTCAAACATCTATAAAAATGTAAATGGTTAAGAAATGTTTCCAGATGCAGGAGATTGTAGTTCTTGTATTTCTTATGACTGTTAGATGGACACAAATGCCTGAACTAAATAACTCCCACAACCAAACCATATATGCAGTTCAGCAGAAGGAAAATATGCATGTGTAACTTTCTAGTAATAATTTTCACTGTCTGTGTTACCTAAAATTGAATTGTGTATATTACCTGCATCTTCAAGGTAAATGAAATGTGGCTCTGAGATATGGTTTCCAATGCTAAAATCAAATGCTAATTTTGTAAAGAAATGGACTAAAAGAAATTAACAAAGCTTTAGCTTGGTAGGTTTCCCCATTCTTGTCAGTTTTTTGCATTGTAACCATATATGATGGGACTACACATGCTTATACTCTGAGGTTTAATTGGATGCTGGATTTTTGCATGACCATACAATTAATAAAACTATGAATTTAAATCTATCAAGTGTTTGTTTGAATGTTGTTAAACCATCATAGCTTTGTTATTATTGAAACATTTGGAAGTATTTAATAAAACATGTCAACATCACTGTCTTTGTTCTCCTGCTCAGTGTGCATTTGAAGTAGACACAAATGCAAATTCACGGACTGTGCTTGCGTTCTAGATTTGGACTGTCGACATCTGCACCTTTAAACCGGATGTGTTGTTATTCACCATTCAGAAAATAGTCCTACACCCTGAATGATGACACTTCAAAATACTGTGGTTGCACTGAAACTGTTGGCCTGTAGAAATGTCTGTAATGGCATGTCTAACTTGTTGGCTAAGTATAATGAAACTTCTGGAACACCTAATATTGCTTACAGCAAAATGACTGAAAAAGTTTGAGCTTCCCTATAGTAGAACTCCACAGTTGCATACTTATGAATTCTGATATTTTAGAAAACAACGACGCACGAAATTGAGCTTGCACAACTAGAAGTGGCCACATATGCTATTGTACCTCCGTGAAACATTTTAGAGCTCATTGGTTTCATCCCTGCTCTCAGTTGTTGAAGGCCTAAGACTTGCAAGAGTGGATTCCAAATCTTCAGTATATATCTTGCTAGATCTTCCGCAGGTTTTGACATGGTTAACCACAAGATCCTCCTGTCAACCTTCATGGCAAAAGGCATCTCAGGAATGGCACTTCAGTGGTTTGAGTCTTACCTCTCAGATAGGTCCTTCAAGGTATCTTGGAGGGGTGAGGTGTCGAAGTCACAACATCTACTTACTGGGGTGCCCCAGGGCTCAGTTCTTGGACCACTCATTTTCTCCATCTACATGTCATCACTAAATTCTGTCATTTAGAAACATGACTTTTCATATCACTGCTATGCTGATGACACTCAACTCTCTCTATTCCATCCTGATCATCTGATCTCAGCTTCTTGCATTTCAGCATGTCTAACATACCTTTCTTGCTGGATGAAGTACCATCACCTTCAACTCAACCTTGCCAAGACAGAACTACTTGTGGTTTCAGCTAACCCATCACTTCATAACAATTTGTCCGTCCAGCTGTCAACCATAAGACCTTTCAGAACAGCAAGGGACCTTGGAGTTGTGATTGTTAATCAGATGAATTTCACAGAACACATTGTTACAACTGCCCGGTCCAGCAGATTTGCCTTATACAACAAAGATCAGGCCCTTTCTATCAGAACATGCTACACAACTCCTGGTTCAAGCTCTTGTTCTGAACTGCAATGCTCTCTTGGCAGGTATTTCAGCCAGTTCTATCAAACCTCTGCAACTAATCAAGAATGTGGCAGCAAGAGTCTTTAACAAGCCTGAAAAGATTGCATGTCACACCTCTGTTCATCAGTTTGTACTGGCTACCAATAGCCGCTCGTATAAAATTCAAGGAATTGATATTTGCCTACAAAACAACCACTGGCTCTGCACCCCTTTACCGGAATTCCCTACTTCACACATTATAGTGCACAAAATCACTTTCACAGACTTTTACTTTAACAGTTCCCTGCTGACGTAACTTGATCTGAGCAGCTGAGACTTTAGCCATCTTCTTCCATCTGTACTTGATCCTCTAACACTAGCATTCTCTATTCTACTTCTATCTACTTGTTTTCTTTTTATTTACTAGAAACTGACCCTCTAACACTTGCACTCTATTCTATCTACTTTTATATATTAAAAAAACATGACCCTCTAACACTACCACTCTCTATTCTATTTATATTCTATCTACTTATTTTATTTATTCTTTTTAAAAAATCTTGAGGCTCTAGCACTACCACTCTGTATTCTATTTCCATTCTCTATTCTATTTTATTACAAATGACTAGTGTTCTCTATTCTTTTTCTATTCTATCTAATAGTTTTCTTTTTATTATTAAATTAATGACCCATACTCAACTCAAATCACTCAACTAGTATTATTGCAGTTTAAAACATTTAAAAATATAATTTATTCCTGTGATGCCAAAGCTGGACGTTCAGCAGTCATTACTCCTGTCTTCAGTGTCACATGATCTTTCAGAAATCATTCTAATATGCAGATTTAGTGCTCAAGAAAAATGTATTATTATTACGAATGCTGTAAACAATTGTGCAGCCCAATATTTTTGTAGAAGTGAGATACATTTTGTTTCCAGGATTCTTTGATGAATAGAAATTACAGAAATGTATATGTAACATAAATATTTGTTCTTGATTTCCTTTAGACCTGGTGATCAATGTCTAAATCCTGTATGTGGATATAAAGTGTCACTAAGTCTCTTTTAATTTCCTACTCCGGTCAGGCATGTGCATGCTTGTCTAAAGAAAGATTGATTGGCCAAGTGTCCCAGTTTGGATGCCAAGAGGACAGGTCTGCTGTCAGTATGTGTACAGATGCAGTGGTAAAACAAACTAGCTCTGTGATTCATCCCACACTATTAGAAGGTCCTGATGTTATAATATAAAACCTAGAAAAAACTAACCATTTAGGAAAACCTCAGTTGACCGTAATAAAGTTCCCCGACCACCATTTACTGAAGGTTAAATTAAAAATCATACGCTATTTTTCAATGAGAGATTGTAAACATCATTAATAATAACTAATTTCTTTCAATTTCAGACGTAAATCTACTTGTCGCTATTCTTAAGTTGTTAAAAAGCTTGACCGCTTAGCAAGAGAGGCAAAGGGCTATTTTTATATCAGCAATGTATGCCCCCTCCCTTTAAGCCAGCAATGAGTGACAGCACAGCTGCGATGAACTAGCTTCTACCTTCATCCAACACAAGATTGCACTGCACAGGGAGACGGTGGGTATCTTTTCTCTTTCCCCTCTATTTTAACTTCCTTTATGGCTGTCCCCCTATCACCAGCATCCAGCTCAGGGTGTGGGAGGGGATCCATGTGCGCTCGTATTCTTGCAAGAGCAACTAGAAGGAACCCTAGGACACAGTTGCAGTAGTAGTTGTCTTCTCTAAGGGGGCCCTGAAATAACATGGACCGTATGACCTAAGGGCCCCCAGGCCAACAAACTGAATCAAAGACGCAAGCACAAACCGCACCATGGTGGCTGAGAAGGTTATCATCACCCTATCTGGAGGTGCACCATGGGGCTTCAGACTACAGGGAGGAATCGAGCACCAGAAGCCTCTGCAGGTTGCCAAGGTATGATTGCCAGGAAACACATCAATGAATGTACTGTACCTCACTTTAAGTCTTTTAGAGTTATTTCAGCCCACAATTATTTAGTTCTAAAGAAACTTAAGATGTTGAGCTGCCTGAAGATGTAATGGACACCAGAAGCACAGGCCCCTGCACTCTTAAGTGTGGTGTGGAACTGATCCTCTCCCAAAAAAGCCAAATGATTCATAGAGCTATGAGCTTTCAAGTATCCCCCTTAACCTTTGAGTCCTAAATAGCTAATGTGCACAAATTTTACATTTTGTAATAGTGACAATGTAAGAGTAGATTACCAGTAACAGGCTAAGATTGTAGAATACAATTTTATATGTAAAACAAAGGGCAGTTTATGACTGTAGTAACATTTTTCTATCTAGCTAGCAGTACAAGGAAACAGGGTGTTTTTATGGTACATATAATTATGTGATACTGGTTTATGTTATTATTTTATAATTACTTTTTGTTATTACTTATTACTTACTAAGTAGCAAATTGTGATCTAAATAGCAGATTGTGATTATAATAATATATCAATAAAGGTTTATGCGCTCACACACACACTGTATTACTGTATTTTATGACTTACCTTAGCCTTTGAGCATTCAGGTCATATTTAATAGCATTTGCCCTAATTGAGTGTAATTTGGTCCCATGTCACACCATGCTTATGTCTCAAATAATCTACTTCCAATTCCAGCAGACTTTTTTTCTTTATACAGGGTACAATGTCATACACAGTATTTAATGATAAAGCAGCTTATTCTGGTTGATGGTCATGTTGTTGTCATGTCATGCTTGCAATAGTTTAGGAAATAAAAATGGCCCTGGTTATGTGTTTTACTTTAATCCAACACCAAAGATGATAATTCAAGCCATTAGTAACGACGGACTATTATGGACTATTTTATATACAGTATATATATATATATATATCTACCTATCTATCTATATAATAATGTTATCTGATCAGGTTAGTTTGTTGCATCCACTAATCTTGGCTGTCATGAAAAGTATTGCTTTTTATTGGTAGCTAGATGCTTGTCACCAAAAGTGAATTAGATTAAACTAGTGGAATGGACATGGCCCCATATCAAGATGCGGTTTAGTGACAGGGCAGCATACAGATCCCAGTTCACCACTTGGTCCTGAATATAACCTTTGCATTATAGTGGTATCCTAAAAACCAAAGGCAACCAAGTACAGGATTAGAGTCTGAAATGGAAAGCAGATCAATGACCCATATGCCATATTGTTTTAGTCTGTTCTGTACAATCAAAGGCCAAAGGAGCGCACAGACTTTAAAATGTAATTTTAATAGTATAGTGACTCAGGAGCTTTCGCACAGTATTAAAGAGCAGAGAAAATTTCATGAACCCATCTCACTGTCTATTTATAGTCTAAATGTAAGTATTTATAGACTGATTATTGCATCCTCAGTAAGATGTGAACCGTTCAGTGTGAACAAAACAACTGAAATCAGAGCCTGTCCTCCTGTGCTGAGTAAGATGACAGACAGGACAGGGGTTTGAGCAATGCCATTGCAAGGTCCAGTTGATAAACAACACTAACACGGGCACATGGGCAGCATCTGGTAACTGTCTATGCCAGCCTACTGAGTGTTTTTTTTTCTTCACCTTTTTTTAAATATTAAGGTAACACCTTTTTTTAAATATTAAGGTAAAATTGTCTGTAATTAAAAAACAGCATTTAAAGTATTGTGTACAATGGGTTTTTTTTTCTTCACCTTTTTTTAAATATTAAGGTAACACCTTTTTTTTAAATATTAAGGTAAAATTGTCTGTAATTAAAAAACAGCATTTAAAGTATTGTGTACAATGTTGCACAATTTTCACTGGCTTATCCCATTTGATATATGATTGTCCCTGGTTCAAGTCCCAGCTGTTCCAAGAGGCCTTTCGGTATGGAGTTTGCATGTGCTATGGTTTACCTTACAATCTAAACACATTCAGGATAGGTGAATTGGAGACACCTACAAAATACCAGGTTTAGAGAATGGATGGATATAGACTTAATGTGTATGACCAAACTCATATATCACTCATTCTTGCAGATCCGCTTTTAAAGATGGGAAGAATTTGAAATGCGATATCAATGCCTTAGTCTTTGCCTAATCTATGGAAAACTTTCAAGGCCAAGTTAAATGTCTTGTTGATCTATTTATCCATTATCAACTGCTACAATTATCCTGTAGGTGCGCAAGCGAAGTAAAGCATGTCGTGCCGGACTGCGTGAGGGAGATGAGCTGGTGTCCATCAATGAGAATTCCTGTGGGAGTCTGTCGCATGCCCAGGCCATGAACCTGATCGACAGCATACCAGGAACGCTACACATCCGGGTTAGGAGGTAAGCCATCCTTTCCTTTTTCAATGCCAAAATGTGTTTAACTCAAATGGGAGCTGAAAGTAAGTGACTGTATTAACTCCAAGCCAGGTTTGTTGTGAGTTACTGTTTCTGACCACCCCTGTGCTATTTTACCCTCTTACATGTTTATCAGGACACCGGCTGGCTTCCAGTCGGTGGTTCTGGTTGCTCGAGCTCCTTCTCCCCGCATTGATAAAGAGTACCGTGCTGCCATTAGGGCCATGTCTCCATCCAGCTCCCGACCTCACCAGTCCAGTGTGCGGCAGATCCACCGTGGATCCCTAATGTCCCCGACCGGACACAGTGGATTGACCTCCCCACCGGGCAGTGAGGCCTACTACGGAGAAACAGACAGCGATGCAGACGTGGCTGCTCATGAGAGGCAACGCAAACCAAAACGACGTAGTCCCAGCAATTCACCTGGTAAGGCAGGTCGAGCCTCACCGGAGGGAGCAGAGACTTCAGAAATGAGTGGGTATGACAGTGCCTCGGATGCCCAAGTTTACAATCTTTTGGGGCCTAAAGAAAGAGAAGATGCATTGCCTGGTGTAGCCCGCAGAGAAGTGATTTACCAACCCCCTCCACATGGAGCCTGGTCCTCTCAGACCTCCACCGATACATCCATGAGCGCGGATGACCAAAACCCACGAGAAGGGCTAATGGAAGAGGACAGTGGGTTCCAGGAGCCCACACATGTTCCCCCTCTGGTTTCTCCAGAGAGAGCCAAAGAAGCTCTTATGCTGAGCTCTCGTACTCAGTTGGTGCCCATGGTTGGGCCAGTTGACAATCCAGTGGATGAGGAACTCACATTAACATACATGGATAAAGCAAAACAAGCAAGTGAGTATATGAAGATCATTGCTCTTATGATCGACTGGCTTCAAATTTACCGTCATGAACACCTGCTTAGATTTGTAAATGTGTGCTTAAAGTCACAGCTTGTGATTGCCTGCATGTAAACCCTTGAAGAGATGAGGGTTGGTCATGAGTCTTTTAGCCAGAACTAGTGTCTATATTTGTCCTGAGGCTTGCAGGGTTGATAACCTGAGCACTGTTTTGCATAAGCTGGCATAAGCATCTCCAGCTGCTAGCTTATATCAGGTGACAGTGCTCCTCACAGGCCTGCGCTCATTCTCTCCACCTAGATCCCTAGCTGAAATACTGGACAGTATTGTTAGTATTCTCCGTATAGTTTTCAGACATGTATAGAAGCATCTGGCTGGAATATAAAGTAATTTACAAGTAATCAGTGCAAGTCACAAATTAGCATATTTCAGAAGCCAGGTTAGTGTTCATAAAATGAGATACGTACAATTAGTTACACAGGTTTAACATTCCGGTGCCCGGACACTGCATTACACTGGTATGACACTGATCCTGGTTCACAGCTGCGGAATGTGTGTTTGTTGATCCCAGATCAGGTGATAAACAACACATTGACATCTGTGTTTATGGTGAGATTACTTACTGTGGAATCTAATATGCTATTAATGGAATATTAATATTAAATATGCATGAACAAAATATGTATTATGATAACCATTTAGTGAAAACATTAGATTCAACAGATGGTTACACCTCACGATTTACGTTAATTCGTTAAATTAATTCCAGGGATATTACATTTTAGAGTAAAGTTTTTTTTTTTCCTGTTCTGATAATGATTAGGTTTAAAAAATATATTAGAGGCGAGACTTGGGGTTATGTGCCATAGTACCACTTTTTATAAAGTGTAAGGTGCGCAAGCGAAGTAAAGCATGTCGTGCCGGACTGCGTGAGGGAGATGAGCTGGTGTCCATCAATGAGAATTCCTGTGGGAGTCTGTCGCATGCCCAGGCCATGAACCTGATCGACAGCATACCAGGAACGCTACACATCCGGGTTAGGAGGTAAGCCATCCTTTCCTTTTTCAATGCCAAAATGTGTTTAACTCAAATGGGAGCTGAAAGTAAGTGACTGTATTAACTCCAAGCCAGGTTTGTTGTGAGTTACTGTTTCTGACCACCCCTGTGCTATTTTACCCTCTTACATGTTTATCAGGACACCGGCTGGCTTCCAGTCGGTGGTTCTGGTTGCTCGAGCTCCTTCTCCCCGCATTGATAAAGAGTACCGTGCTGCCATTAGGGCCATGTCTCCATCCAGCTCCCGACCTCACCAGTCCAGTGTGCGGCAGATCCACCGTGGATCCCTAATGTCCCCGACCGGACACAGTGGATTGACCTCCCCACCGGGCAGTGAGGCCTACTACGGAGAAACAGACAGCGATGCAGACGTGGCTGCTCATGAGAGGCAACGCAAACCAAAACGACGTAGTCCCAGCAATTCACCTGGTAAGGCAGGTCGAGCCTCACCGGAGGGAGCAGAGACTTCAGAAATGAGTGGGTATGACAGTGCCTCGGATGCCCAAGTTTACAATCTTTTGGGGCCTAAAGAAAGAGAAGATGCATTGCCTGGTGTAGCCCACAGAGAAGTGATTTACCAACCCCCTCCACATGGAGCCTGGTCCTCTCAGACCTCCACCGATACATCCATGAGCGCGGATGACCAAAACCCACGAGAAGGGCTAATGGAAGAGGACAGTGGGTTCCAGGAGCCCACACATGTTCCCCCTCTGGTTTCTCCAGAGAGAGCCAAAGAAGCTCTTATGCTGAGCTCTCGTACTCAGTTGGTGCCCATGGTTGGGCCAGTTGACAATCCAGTGGATGAGGAACTCACATTAACATACATGGATAAAGCAAAACAAGCAAGTGAGTATATGAAGATCATTGCTCTTATGATCGACTGGCTTCAAATTTACCGTCATGAACACCTGCTTAGATTTGTAAATGTGTGCTTAAAGTCACAGCTTGTGATTGCCTGCATGTAAACCCTTGAAGAGATGAGGGTTGGTCATGAGTCTTTTAGCCAGAACTAGTGTCTATATTTGTCCTGAGGCTTGCAGGGTTGATAACCTGAGCACTGTTTTGCATGTCGACTGGCTTCAAATTTACCGTCATGAACACCTGCTTAGATTTGTAAATGTGTGCTTAAAGTCACAGCTTGTGATTGCCTGCATGTAAACCCTTGAAGAGATGAGGGTTGGTCATGAGTCTTTTAGCCAGAACTAGTGTCTATATTTGTCCTGAGGCTTGCAGGGTTGATAACCTGAGCACTGTTTTGCATAAGCTGGCATAAGCATCTCCAGCTGCTAGCTTATATCAGGTGACAGTGCTCCTCACAGGCCTGCGCTCATTCTCTCCACCTAGATCCCTAGCTGAAATACTGGACAGTATTGTTAGTATTCTCCGTATAGTTTTCAGACATGTATAGAAGCATCTGGCTGGAATATAAAGTAATTTACAAGTAATCAGTGCAAGTCACAAATTAGCATATTTCAGAAGCCAGGTTAGTGTTCATAAAATGAGATACGTACAATTAGTTACACAGGTTTAACATTCCGGTGCCCGGACACTGCATTACACTGGTATGACACTGATCCTGGTTCACAGCTGCGGAATGTGTGTTTGTTGATCCCAGATCAGGTGATAAACAACACATTGACATCTGTGTTTATGGTGAGATTACTTACTGTGGAATCTAATATGCTATTAATGGAATATTAATATTAAATATGCATGAACAAAATATGTATTATGATAACCATTTAGTGAAAACATTAGATTCAACAGATGGTTACACCTCACGATTTACGTTAATTCGTTAAATTAATTCCAGGGATATTACATTTTAGAGTAAAGTTTTTTTTTTTCCTGTTCTGATAATGATTAGGTTTAAAAAATATATTAGAGGCGAGACTTGGGGTTATGTGCCATAGTACCACTTTTTATAAAGTGTACAAGCATCTTCAGAGCCACTGCTATTTGAAGCAGTGTAATTTCAAGCACCAGCATAAATAAACAGTCATAAATCTAAAGACAACCCTAATCTGTACTCTAAACATTCTCATGCTCTTCTCAGGGACCACAGTTAAGCACTGGTAAATAAAGCATCTCTCAATGGTAGACAAATCATCTTGGCAGCCAAATGATAATGCTCTTTTTCTCTAATTGCTGCAGATTAATATAATGAGTGGTCCCTGTTGCAAAATGCTTTGATTAAATACAGTTTTTATTGGGTTATGCTATGAAAACTTTCTTTGACATGCAACTTTGCAGTACCATATGAAAAACTGAATCTAATCTAACCTTTTATGAGATATTTAACTATCCTTTTTTAATGGAGGAGTTGAGTGTAGCATGTGCATGGACATATAAATGTTGCATGAATAGTTTAAAGCCATAAACATCTATTCTCAATTCAGTTTTCAATTCAATGCAATTTTTCAGTTCTGTCTCAAACTTTTAATTTCATGTTATGCAGAATTGAACCGTGGAGATACGATCACGGACAAACAGGTGAAAGAAGCTCGGTCCAAGTGCCGTACCATCGCCTCACTACTGACAGATGCACCTAACCCTCATTCAAAGGGTGTTTTGATGTTTAAAAAGCGCCGACAACGCTCCAAGAAATACACACTGACCAGCTTTGGAAGTGTTGATGAGGACATGAGGCAGGACTCTCAAGAAGAGGATGGCATATTTCCTGGCAGTGAATCAGAATTTGATGAGGAAGGTTTCTCTGCTGCACCCGACCCCACATGGGACAGTGAATACCTTGAGATGCTGGAGAAAAGATCTGCTTCCAGAGGTCAGGAAGGAGAAGGTGGTGCTCTCAGTCCTGGTCTGAGTGATACATCTGGGAAGGGGGCACAGTTGTTTGAGCAGCAGCGGAGAAGGGCTGAGGAACATGCAAAGAAAATGGAAGCTGCGCAAGAACAGTTACAAAGCCAAATGCTGGGAATTGCACTGAAAGAGACACCAGCACCTCCTCAACTACAGACACCGCAACCACAACCAGACCCATTGACAAAGCATAATGTCCAGCCACCACCAGTTGCTCCGAAACCTGCCAGACCTTCAAAAACTCTACATCATGAGGTTCCACCAGCAGAGATGCAAAACATGACACAGATGGCCACACATCAAGCCACTTCCACTTCCACTGTCCATGTTATGGTTAATGGAGATACTTCAAACACAATGGCACCAGCCCCCGCTGCGTTGCCCATAACTAGTCTCTCAGTACCTTCTGCAGAACCTGTGATGCCTCCACAACCAGCTCCTCTACCAGAACTTCTTTCCAGTTCTGTGTTAAACAGAACTGCCCGACCTTTTGCCCCAGGCTGTGTTACCAATCGGGCAGCCACTGCTCCTGTTGTGTTTCGCCCTACAGTCAGTAAGAAGACACCCAGACCTGTTTCAGTAGCTGTGGTTGCACATCCATTCTCTGCACCATCAGAAGAGCATGCCATGAGTGTTATCCCGGCCTCCTTTGTTAGCCAAGTCACAATGAGGCGAATGAGTGCCGATGTCCCTCCTGAAATGATACCCACACAGCCCTTTATGCCTGGAAAGTCTATTCCTCCACTTGTATCTGTGGAATCATATTCTCAACCTAGTCTTCACTGCTCCTCAGTGGAAAACTTCCAGGTTGCATCAGTGCCACCTCCCATAGTTCAAACCCAAGGACCTATCTGTCCTGTAGAAGCCGAAACAACTGTTCCTCCAGCAATCCCTGTTGACAACATAGTGACCGCTGTGGCTCCCGTTATGGCTCCTGCTACACCTCAGGTCATTGCAATACCATCCCAAACCTCTTCTATTTTGACCTGTGCAGCTTCTGAGACCTCTTTAACTGGAACTCCGGTGTCACCTGTAGTCTATCGTGAAAAATCCTCTGCCACCACTGGCCGCACTGGTATTCTCCAAGAGGCCCGCCGACGTAGTGCCTACAAGCCAATGTTTAAGATACCTGACAGCAAGAAAAACTCACCAAACCCTGAATTATTGTCTATGGTGCAGAACCTAGATGAAAGACCCAGACGTGGATATTATGAACTGGAAAATATTACTCACAACATTGATGACAATACGGCAAGAGTTCCACCACCTGTGGCTCCTAAACCAAGGGTCATCCAAGAAATGTCACAGATCCCTCAAGCGGAGGGAAAAGGTGCAGAGCTGTTTGCTCGTAGGCAGTGTCGCAAGGATTTGTTTGTTGTAGACTCTCCACATCTGCAGCCTGCACCGCTACAACCCCAACAATCCCATTCTGTCATAGACTTGATTGAACCACAAAAAACCTCACCAACCCCATCCCAGTGGAAGTATTCCCCTAACGTTCGTGCTCCTCCACCGATAGGTTACAACCCCTTGCTGTCTCCATCCTGTCCTGTTGGGGTGCAGCGTGGGGGTGTCAAAGTGTCTGAGGGAAGTTCTAAAGGAAGTAAGGGTAGTTATGGTGTCCCAAAAGAAGGTATCAAAGCCTTGGACTTTATGAGGAGGCAGCCTTACCAACTGAACCCTGCAATGTTCTGTTTTGGTGGTGGCACTAGCACACCATCTTCAGTGTCCTCCTACCAGAGGCAACAAAGGGAAGGCCACACTCTGACACCACCCAAGCAGATCCCAGTAAAGGCGGCACGTGTATATGAAATCAAACGATTCTCCACTCCCACCCCAATGTCAGCAGCAACTCTCAACCCCACAGTGATTGTACCACGCTCACGGACCACACTTGGTGAGCACATCTCTCGTTCTGACATGACGTCCCCTCTACCTGAACCTGTACCCGAATCAACTCCGGCACCTTCACGAGCCCCAGGCCTCCCAGAGCTCCCTAAAATTTCAGCTGTGCCCATCCCTCACCCCATGCCATACTCACCTCCAGCTCCCATGTCAAGTATGTCAAGCCTAAGCTACTCTGGGCTTCAAGCTGCCAAACATTTTAAGAGTGCCCCTGAGTTAAGTTCCCTACCACCAGACCCCTTAAAGTCCCCTATCCAAGTTCCTAAACCCCGTTTTATTGCAACACGTGTGGGTATTCAGCCCCGCGTCTGGAGGCCTGGAACCCTTCCTCACTGATGATGTTACTTTACATGAGGAAGAATCTAAACCATCTGCTTCTGTTGCAGTCACAAAATTCATACTTTTCAAATATGATTTAATATAACTTGAAGATGCAAAGAAATTATATTCTCCATTTCAGATGAAAATATACTGTGGAGTATATTTGTTGTTTTGTTTTGAGAGTGTTTTTCAAAACTTAGATGAAAAATCCTGAATTTCTGCTAAATGTTCGACAATATGTTTAAAACCTTCAGTGTTGTTAACATGAAATCTATTTACTTAATGCATGTTCCTGTTCTTGTGAACAATTTATATATGCTATTCCAAAGAGAAACATTGTTTGGCTTTGTAAACATCAATCAAAGTGTAGCTTGCACTTCCTCTGAAATGGCTCTGCCTTTTTCACTTAGATGATGTTAACCAATAGCCAAATAGTTACTTGGGCTTTGTTTTAGCAAACTTACATTCTGTCTGGCTCTCTAGTGGTGCAGAATGCCCAGTTTTTTTAATCCAGTCAGTTCCTAATGGATAACATCAAGATGTATAATACATAGTTTTTTTGTTTGTTTGTTTTTTCTTTATTGCATATCTTGTTTCATCCATACATCAGAATCAGAGAGAGCTTTTTCCAAGTGTGCGCAAACACACAATGAGTTACATTACGGCAGTTAAAAAGAGTTGCAAATGCCAATTCACGTTCACGTGTCAATTCACGTGTTCCCAATTTTATAGGGATAAGAAAAAATACATTGACATGTCACCAGAAAAAACATTTCACATGGACTGGACTGAGGTATTTTGAAATATTTTTCTTCAAATTTCTCCATTACGACACACATATGTGAGTTTTTTTGGCACCTTTAAAATACTAAAGTGTAGTTGCTTTGCGGATCTTGGGTGTAAACCTTGATCTACTTGACATATGAAAGCATGGGAAAAAATGCAAGCCGAGGCTTTGTTTTGCTGTATGCTCTTAGGTCAATCAGAAATGATATATCTCTTGGCAGAGCCTGCACTGAACAGGTGCATAAGGGTCACAGCCTATTTGTAGGAGCAAAGTAAACAGGGAACCAGGCTGGTTCCTTAAAATGTGCTCTGACTGGATTTTTGGTCTTTATATCAGACTATTGATATACTAAAAATATGACATTAATGAAAACTTGAGTTTTTATTTTTTATAGAAAAATATTTAAGTGGTCAAATCAGTAAGTGTTGGAAAGGTTCAGTGTTGGAGACAGTCCTAGAGAAAGGTTATCTGAGCACTGACACAAATCTGTCTCATGAAGATAGTGTGAAAAGTGCAAAGCTAGCACTGTCCAGGATTATCAGAAGGTTAATTAGCCAACTGGCTTTACTGGAATTAGTCAGAATACTCGTAGGAACATGAAATATTTGAATGGCATGTGCGTCAGTGAGGCTGATGATTTCGGGGATGAGTGGTTTTCGAATGTGTTCCCAAAGTCCATAAAACATGGCAATGTCTTAAGAGAAAAAACATCTAGTAAAACATCTTGTAATATTAAGGGAACAATGGATAGAGGTTTAAGGAAAGAAAACAGTTTATATCAATGTGAACTAGATATACAGAGAGAATGAATAAATAATGATTGTAGTACTGGCAGGTGAGAATATTTCATTTTTAAAAGGTCTCCTTTTCTTAAAAAAAAATTACATTTAGAAATTGAATAAGAAGTTGATATAGAGTAGATACAGTGTTTAAAATCTGAGCCACGATTTTGTTTGTCTTTCCAGTCAGTGTCAGTCATGTTTTATTTTATAGACTAAATCTTCTAAACTAAATCTTTACATTGTTTAGCGCTCTTAATTTTGGCTGTACAAATCATTAGATCAATGTGTCTGTCTTGGTAAAATCAACTTTGTGGTTAATGTCCCTGGTAATTTTGTTTGTGCAACGCTTATGATGAGCTCAGCTGAACTTTAGGACCTAAGTAATTCTAACTGAGTGTCTTTGTATTTCTAATACAATGAATAGTTTCAATAAAACACCTGAAATTTCACATAATGTCTCTGTCTCATGGCAAGCAACAAACGCAGACATGATCCCACTGTCTCACATGAATGCACTTAAACCTAATGATGTCTGAGTTACTCTTTACCAGAGGCGGACAGTAACTAAGTAAATTTACTTGAGTATTGTACTTAAGTACACTTTTTGAGTATCGGTACTTTACTTGAGTATTATTTTTTTCTGGGAACTTATGACTTTAACTTCACTACATTTGAAAGACAAATATTGTACTTTTCACTCCACTACATTTCTATCAAGGTCCTCGAAGTAGAAAGTCGTTACTATGTAGCAGCTTTGAAAGTCAGTCGGTGATTTTTTTTCTTCTCTAAAACGTGACTTTTTTTTTAATACATTTTTTCAGACTCTTGTAGGGCTACATTATATTATTTCCCAGCATTTTTTGAACACTGACCAGCTGCAAATGTTACATTACATTTAGTCATTTAGCAGACTTACAAATGAGGACAATAGAAGCAATCAAAACTAACAAGAGAGCAACAATATATAAGTGCAAATGACAAGTCTCAGTTAGCTTAACGCAGTACACGTAGCAAGGTGTATTTTTATATACAGTTAAATTAAGTATACTATTAAGTATTGCAAGTATTAAATACAACAATAAAACGAAAAAGGAAATGTACTTTTGGTACTTAAGTACTTTTAAAAGCAAGTACTTCTGTACTTTTACTTAAGTAAAAATCTGTCTTTACAACTTTTACTTGTAATGGAGTAATTTTTGACCAGCAGTATCTGTACTTTCACTCAAGTAATGGAGTTGAGTACTTTGTCCGCCTCTGCTTTTTACAAATGAAAAAAAAAAGTTATTTAGAATTAAGAAGGCCAAGCTCATTTAAATGTTGGAGTGTGAATTTGACTGACTGTAACATGTTTCATAATAATTCATTTGTAAAAAGAATTATCAGTGTCGAAGTGTTCCTTTTAGAAAGACTAAAAACATGGTTTATGGGGTGAAGATGACTAATCACCACATGGTGGCGCTTATGTCTTACTTTTCATAATAGAAGTAAGGCTAAGTAGTGAAATGTGACTGCATGTTTTAGACTTTTTTTTTTTTTGTATCTTTGTGGGGACTTGCCATAGACTTCTATGACTTCTACTGTTTTTTATACTGATCTAACAATATTTTCTATACACTAAACCTAAATCGACCCCTAAACCCCTGACAGAAACCTTTTTTGCATGTTTACATTTTTAGATAAACATCAAGTATTTTTAATACTTTTTTTCCCTCATGGGAACTGAAAAATATCAGGTTTTACTATCCTTGTGGAGAAATTTGGTCCCCAGAATGGAGGATAAGCCTGTGCACACACATACATACATCTCCGGTTTCTCCGGATCTCCGGTTTCCTTTACAATTATTATAAATTCAAATCACAATAAATGGCATTTATATATGCCCAAGTGTATAAGCGACAGCAAATGTGTCTCCTAAAACTCAGTAGTGGTGAAGTATTGTATTGCACACTGCTGGGTGGGTGGAGTACAGCTAAAGCTGGCACCATTCTCATGCATATGCTGTCCTCCTATATTTAGGGCTGATAATGTTCAGGCACTTTTTATGGCTGCTCCACGCTTTCCCTGCTTAGATTCCATTTATGAGTGGTTCCTTCCTGAATTGACAAAGATAGAGAGAATCTGACGAGTTCTCAGGTTCATACGGTGCAAATGATGTGGGTGAGAAAAGAGATATAATAAGCATTGTCTCTGAGACAGGTGCGAAAATGTTACCTGAAGTTATACTTCTTGAATGGCAGAGAATTTATGTAGTAATGAAAGAATTGTTCTGTACTGTACTGTGCTGAATGATTGTTTATATATATATATATATAAATAAACAATCATTCATATATATATATATATACACACACACATATATATATATATATATATATATGTATGTGTATGTACAAAAATAGAGGCGCAAAATTCCTTCTTTGATTACAACGGGTAACTCTGCTGATTTTAAATTAGACTTAAGTATCAAACTTGACAGACTGCAAATTTGTGAATTTGCCAATAATTTTCTCATTCACGCTACAGCTATTTAGAATCATGTCATGTTAATGTAACATTGGCTGCCCTGTCCAACACGACCCCTCGGAGTGCTTAAATCATTATCATAAAAATAAATTTAGCACAGTTATGGGGCCCACTATTGGATTTAAAGTGAAAATCCTCTCACGAGTGGAAGGTGATTAACGAAAGAAGAAAAGTGCAAATCTACCACAACCCTTTTGCCCTGTGAAGTTATTTGATAACTATGTGCAATCACCCAGTCTCTCTCCTTCTCTCTATATTTAGCCAATGAAGCATCTGCAAGAAAGATATTAGTCTCTTGATATTCCCATCAGCAAAGTGCTGTGCAGACCAAATGCCCCCCCCCACACCCCCCACCCCCCCCTTAGTCTCTTGATATTCCCATCAGCAAAGTGCTGTGCAGACCAAATGCCCCCCCCCACACCCCTCACTCCCCCTTTCATACCCGGACTCTCCCTCCCCCCATGAAGATCTGCCATCCAAGTCCCAACTGGATTTTGCACGCCTTGGGTTCTTGGTCCAGCCACAGGTCAAAGGTACCCTGGAATTGGTAAACTTCTTGGCAACAAACCTTTTCCTATTATCACTGTACCTTTGAGGCCACTTCCTGTAAGCAGTCTAGAGCCTTGGTAAGTGAATTATGTGATTTTGTTCTGTCACTTTACTAATCGCACACACCGTTCAACTAACAGCATGACGGCAATGAAAACATGACCAGCAGTAACTCCTGTTGCTGGTGCGATACCCACTCTAAAAGTTTGCAAGCACTGATTGGCACATTCTCATTTTAAGTTTGGATTGATTGGAATAATCAAGTTCAAATGCTCCGACGTCTTTTTGCTGCCAGAAAGTAGGAATGTGCTAAACACTCCCACCAAACCCGGCTGATGATTTTATGTGGAATGCAAAGCCAGTACTGTCCAGCTGGTGGACCCCAGCTCGTGGTTATTTTACAGGGTGGGTCAGTGCGCCCCCCTCGTCTCACCACACATCAATCCATGGCGTCGTTTCAGTTTGAGGGAGATTTCCGATTTCTACAATGCATTAAGTAACAGTGTACGTGTGTTTATGCGTGTATGTTTGTGACCAATCCTGAGTATCTGACAATAAAAACCAATGCCATGACTTGCCACTAAAAGGTCTTGCTTTAAAAATAGCCATACTGTATTGAGTTACAGTCAAGTCAACGCAGTGTTTGCCATTAACAGAGCCTAAAAAATAGCAGATGCACTGTGTGCAGGAAAGCGAATGAAATAAAAATGAAAAGATAGGCCTAAACTGCAATTTAAGTGGACCCCCATGTCCAGGCTTTAAAAGAAAAAATTTGCCTAAACCGTATTAATTATAACTTAATTTTCTTTCAACTATGCCATGAAGAAAAATGGAACATGAAAATTAAATAAAGCGCTAAAGCTAGATATTTTTCAGTGTTTGTTTAAAATCTGTAAATAGATTTGTGAAATTTGGATGGAATGTTTTTGAGTGAGACAAACCAACTAATAGCACAAAATCACATAATTTATATGCATTAATCAGTTGCTAATATTTATTGATGTCAGTGCTGTTTATGTCCCACCGAAAAAAAGATGGAACTTCTTGGAAAAGGATATCACTACCAAATTAAGTTTTGTTGAATTATATAGAACACTAACAGGATGGAAAGTGAAATCTATGATTTTAGTTAAAAGAAAAAAAAGAGTATTAATTAATGGGTTTTGATTAAAAAAATTTGTAGGAATGACCCGACCTCATAAATCGTACGTTTTTCTTTTCTTTTCATTTCTTCTGTGATTCTAGAGTTTGCTTTTCTGTAAGGCTTAGGCTTATACTAATTATATCTGGAAACTGTTAAAAAAAACCACCCCAAACAAATCAAGCACTGTGGTGAATTATATGTGTGTCTTCATACTTGTACTTGTCCTTGGAATCTGAGGAACGTGAGGTCATGCATATCCACGCTCAGCAAGTGTCTGTTCTAAATGTATTATTCCTCAGGGACTAACAGCGTGATCTGCAGACTTTGCTTACACCACAAAAAATGATACCTGTTCATATACTTTCAAACAGAAACTACTGCAAAATGACAAGACAGAGATACATTTTAGTATATAATCAAATCTACTCTGATCTCTGTTTTCCCAGTCTGGAATCATGCCTCTGTCAGGAACACCAGCACCACCCAACAAGAGGAAAAAGCCCTCCAAGATCATCACTGACCTGTCACACATAACCCAAGATGGTAAAACACCCACAAACTTCAGCTTTATGCTTGATTTGTTGCATAATCATTCCATACATAAACACATGAGACAAGTCAAAAAATGTCACCTGAGATAATTGATTGATTGTCAGGGAAGCTATGGTTATAAAGTAATGAAAGGGAATTTCAGTACAATTTGAATTAACTGTGCACATGATCCTTTAGAAATCATTCTAATATGCTGATTTGGTGCTCAGCTAGCATCAGTTATGAATAATGGTAATTATTGTTATTAGTGTTGCTGCTTAATATTTTGTGTGGAAACAGACTTTTTTTCAGGATTCTTTGATAAATAAAAAGTTCAAAAGAACAGCATTTATTTGAAACATTTCTAACATTCTAAATCTCTTTTGATCAATTTAATGTAACTTTGCAGAATAAAAATATAATTTTTCCTTTTTAAGATCTTATTTAAACCAAACTTTCTACAAAATGTTTTTATGTTTTAAGCAACACAAGTGTTTCCAGCACTGATAATAGTAAGAAATGTTTCAAAATCAGCATAATAAAATTAAAAAAATTATATTATTTTCAAAATAATATTCTTTTATATTGCAATAATATTTCATAATAATATACTGTATGTTTCTATGATATTGTGGCCTGGGATTACATAACAGGTATTTTTTATATAATTAAAGAGTGTGTTTGTGTAGCCTTCCTGACAGGTGAGAAGATGTCTTCTTTGAAAGATGTCATTAAAGACAGTATACAACCTGCTCAAACGCCTGTGTTGGCAGTGTCACTGTTTATTGGGAACATCATCTTCATTTCAGGACCTGTCACTAAGGTTTCATGCGTCTGGATTTAATATGTTTTAATGAGGAGTAATATGTCAGCAACAACATGCATCTTGCAGATTTCATAGCTGAAATGTCAGCTGTGTCTCTGATTATTACCGGAGCACCTCTCCCTCCCTTTCATCATTATAATCTTGGGAAATTTACTCCACTGAAAGAACATTACATAAGTGTCTTCAGCGGAAATTAAGTCTAATTGACATGTTCTTTTTTCATGCTTTTGAATGTGTGTGAAAAATTGTTGTTGTGGAAGAATTGAGAGACTCTTGCAAACCTGATACGTGTTATTTTGATATGAGGAAACTGTTTCTTATTCCGTGCAGGGATGTTAAATCTAAAGGAGGAATAGACTTGATAAAGTTTAAATGATTTAATTGTTTATATTAATACCGTTACGAACATTTCCAAGGAACTGCTTCTGTTTTTCCAGCACAAACAGTGGGTGGTAGGATGACTAATAGCTATTTAGTTACTGTTATGATTACAATGCAGGAAAAAAAGATACATCTGTATAAATATGAATGACGACACTTGATACTAGAGAATCTGGGACATTTTTTCTTTCCAAGCATAGTCTGATAATACCATGCACAGTTAAAATACAAGTGAACCAACAGAGTATTGCAATGCTGATCGCACTTTATGATAATATATTACATTTACTAGTTTGCCAGATACCTTCAAGCTGAAAACTGATTGACATTTATGATGTATAAACATTAAACTAGCATAGTAGGGAATAATGTCTCTTTTTTTGTTTTCTAGAGTATGAATCAGAGCCTGAGGCCTCAGAGTTTGACCTGGGGAAAAAGATCAGGACACCCAAGGATATCATGCTGGAGGAACTATCCCTTCAGAAGAACAAAGGCTCCAAGATGTTCAAGATGAGGCAGATTCGTGTGGAGAAGTTCATCTACGAGAACAATCCTGACCTCTTCAGTAGTGAGTCCATGGTAAGGCAGGCTAAGAGCTATCAACATCTGTGAATTTGTTGTAAGATTATTTGCATTCAATTATCATTATTCCTAAATCTCAGTGGAATCTTCCAGTGTTCTCCATTCATCCTATTCTGATTCTTTATTCTGGTCAAGTTCTTATTTCTTAATTAAATGTAACATTCCAAACATGATTTGAATGCTGATTTGGAAACTCTTCCAATTATTATGTTACTCTGTGTAAAGGATAACCTCCAGAAGTTCGTGCCCAGCCTGGGGGGCCAGATGATGGATGTTGGTGGCCGCCTGATTGGTGGACATATGGCTGGCCAGGCTGGTGGGGGCGGTCAAGCACCAGTGCCTCCTCCTAAACCCGGAAGCTATGGAAAGGGATTAGAGGGTGGGCTACAAGCAGGTGGGCTCGCTGGAGTGGCAGGAGGAGCAGGGGGAAAGGATGGTGTGTCAGGAGATGCCTCACAGAGTGAGTAGGAACCCAGATGGAGACCTTCATACACTAGCCAGCTCACCCACCCTAGAAACTGCCATGGAGACTCACCATGAAACTTGTGTTAAACAAGGTTATTATCGTTAAATAAAACTAAAACAACACTCTAAAAAAAAAGTATTGGTAATTTTGTGCCAGGACATTATGCATTAATTTTATGGACATTACTGTTAACCGTAAAACACAATATAAAGAAGTGCAAAATTCAAAATACAGATAAAACACCTGAAAAAAAATCTATCAAAACTATGATTTTTTTAAACAGTGTAATAAAAACAGAAAAAACTTAAACTATTAGAAAATTCGAAATGTTTCTTTGGCAACTGAAATAAGTTCAAGTTGAAGCAGTAAAATTAAAATTAAAACCAAAATAAAAATGAATGAAACCTATATAGAAATATTTAAAAACATCAAAAACGAATAAAAAATGACAAACATATTACAACATTTCTAAAAATGAAACTAAAATTAAAATAAACAAACATAAAATAAAAGCAATTTCAAAATATTAATGAAAACTAAATCCAGAAGAACTGTGGCAACGCTTCCAAGATGCTTCAAGCAAAGCTACATTGCTGTTAAAAGTTTTAGGCACTTGTGTAAAAATGCTGTAAAATGAGGATGCTGTCAAAAATAATGTCATAAATATATTTTCTTTATCAATTAACTTCTATTGACTAAATGGAATCAACATTTGGTGTGACCATCCTTTGTGTTTAAAGCAGCTTTTGTCCTAGGTGCACTTGTGCATAGTTTTTTCAGGTAGATTTGCAGGTAGGTCTTGAAGCATCTTGGAGACATTGCCACAGTTCTTCTGGATTTAGTCTGTCTCAGTTTGTTCTGTTTCTTCATGAAGAGATCAGATCTCTCTCTGTGTGGAGCACAGGCTGTTGTCAGACTCCTTGTGCAATCAAAGATCTCACTGGATTATTACAATTAATTGCAAAATGAATATTTGGAAATGTACACTGATGTTTCCTACTGACACACTACAGCAAAAGATAGAAATAACTGACTTATTTTGTCAGTTCCCCATTTTGTAGCTGGGGAAAATACTAAATGTTCTAATAATTTTGGCCACCACTGTAAATAAATAATACTAATAATAATATTAATTCAACATATTTAAGATGCAACTAAACTGAAATAAAAACAAAATGAAATCTAAATAGTAAAGTTGAAAAACAACAAAAATTTATTGAAAAAAATGGCAAAAGCACATAAAAAAATGTAACTAAAATGGAAACATACAATACACAAATAAAAGGCAAATGAAAATTCTAATAGTGTATAAACAATACTAAATTAAACTTTTGTTAAAGGGACAGTTTTCCCATAAATTTAAATACTCACACTCATGTCATTACAATCTTGTCTGCAATTAGTTTGAATCAGTTTATATTTCTCTGTAGGTGAGGAAAGTTCTAAGGCTGCTTTGGAAAAGGCAAAAAAGAGGGCCGCATGTGTGAAGACATATGTTTCCCCTTGGGAACGGGCTATGAAGGGCAATGAAGAACTTCTAGCAACAATGAAGACTCAAATGCCTGGACCCTGCTCTCAAAAGAAGCTGTGCAATTATAAGTGCTTCAACAGGTGCAGTTGCATTTCTTCATATAGGCTGGGCAATCTGCCTCTCCTCTTTTCTTGTGCATGCAACAATTGTACTTTTTCAAACCTATGGTTTCCTTTTTGCCTTTAATTGGTCTCTCTCTTTCTAGGAGCGCTATGCCTTTTGGAGGTTTTGAGAAGGCCTCTCAGCTGATGACCTTCCAGCTGCCAGACATCGAGGTGGCCACTGAGGAGCCTGAACCTGCAGTGGTGTACCAGCATGATATCGGCTCACGGCCCTCCTTTAACCGCACACCCATCGGCTGGGGGGGTAGCGCTGAACCAGGCAGCATTCACATGGAGTTGGATACTATACCATTTGATGGGGAGACTGATGACCTGTGAATCTACAACTCCAAAAACAAAACAAAAAAAAATGCCTGTCCTAATTACGCTGCACTCTATTAACCAGACACACACTTATGCACACAGCCACAATTCAACAGTCCATCAGGAGGACATGTAAAATGTGAATGGCAAACCTCTCTCACTGTACATGTAACTTTGAATCTAAATCTGCCTCTCAGTGTGAGCTTTAAAAAAATAAATACATATGTATTTGTGGAGGAATTTTATGCATGAAGCATATCAACTTAAATGAAGGTGTCAGGTGGAGACTGAAGTTTTGATTCGCTTGTTATTTTGTCAGCATGTTGCATTTTAGAAGTGAACAAATGAGCATAATGTGCATTTTGCAACAATGTCCAGTTAGCATTCGCAGTGATGGACTGCTTGGCACGCACTGCTTTTTTCTGTTTCTGCTTTACAATCTGCAACCTCCCTTTAAATAAGCTAATGTCCCACTTTAACATTTCATTATAGTGTAATTTACATGAGTAAAATACTGATTATAGTCATGACCATCATGTACTTATGATTATAATAAGGTTGTGGAACATCTTACACAGTATTGTTGTCTCTGCTGTAATAGATTACTATTATTACATGTAATACGAGCACATTATGCATTTTAAAATATTACTGGCATCCATGTCTTCACAAACATTAATGCAAAAATTCAAAAATAAAAACTCTAAACTACTGTCTTCACACCACTGCATGCCCATTCTTTAATAAATGATTGATTGCTTATATTTCTGTTGCTGTCTTTTGTGAATATACTGTGTCATTTGTTACTATAATTAAATTGGGAAGGAGAAAGTGGGTCATAAGTATATTTGCCTGTGTTTTATGGCACTAATACTAACCACAGCCAGCAGGTTGTATGCAATATTTCACAAGGACTTTCATGATCACTTTTATGAGCCGGTTCTTTTTAGTGAATGAAAAATGCGCAATGCAAGTGTTCAATTCTTGAACAAATGACTTGCATGAACCAGTTCTCTTTAAACCATTAAAATAAATAAATAAAATATTAATTAATAAAAATGAAATAAATTCAATATATCAGTTGGAGCAGTAACTGAATTAATGTGAATCTCAAATCTACTGAACATGCAGGCTACTTATTTGACTCGAAATGACAAAGAACTTTAGTTTTATTTTAATAAAATAAATTAACGAATGAAATATGTCTGAAATCTTTAGTATAATAGTTAGTAGGATAAAAAAAAGTGTGTCATTTTGTGGCATCACTTGGTATTATGGGCCCCTTGTACGCTTATTATATTGCATAGAATGTCTGTGAAAAGTCCTAGAGTCTGCAAACATTAAAAGCGTTGCTTTTTTCTGAAATGTTAGCCTATATCCGTTCATGTGTTCATCATTTTGGCAACAGACTGCTGAGGGAGGCAAATGCAATAAGAACCCCCCCATTTTAGGGGAAACATTTCCCCCTAAAGTTGTTAATGGAATCCTTAAGTAAGTCGTTCAAAAATTCACGATTCCCATTCATACTTATGAACCCCTGTATTTACAACCATCCCAGCCTACGGCCCAGTCTCCTCACACTCTGTCGACTCGACACCTGAGACGCCAAACATCGCGAGAGTTGGTTGCCTTGGCTGCAGCACAGTGACGCTGAGGGATGTTTAAGGTTTAGCGGCAGAAAATAACAGGTTTTAACCCTGCCGACCAGCCCGGGGGAGGAAGCATACTGCAAGGTAAGGAAACCCTCCTTTCACCATCCTATCGAAGCAGTGTCTGCTCCTCCGACATGAAAAAGGGCAGAGAAGACGTTTCGCTGTGTGAGTTGGGAAGTTGAGACGTAGCTGCTCGTCCACACAGGCATGTGCTGATCTAGTAAACAAACATAGGATGCATCACTGTCAGAACGAATGCATTGAATCATTTACGCAGCACGGAGGATTTCGAATTGCCGTTTTCTTATTTGGCTATGTTTCTCCGAGAGGGTTGTATTGTAATACAGGTATAGTGCGAAGGAGACGCTAAATCTCACATGCTGTAATGTGCTGACGAAGCTGAGCACACTGTGCGTTGTGGCGAACACAACGCTGCGCATCTAGAAGTTCGCCACGTAGTAGAATAACCACATGGTTATGAGCCTCCACCGTGGCGATGCATGCATCAATTCTATCATACATGACAAATTACCCATGCATTTTCAACGTTTGTATTTTCTATAGCGATTGAATGCAGCCTGCATCACAGAAAAAAAGGATATTGCAGATTTGGAGGTGATTTATTGCCGGCCCCGTCTCGTGCGTTTTAACTTGCCCAGCAGAAGACCATTTGCTCCTCACCATTTTCAGTGACGTAGCGCTTTCTCATCTTTTCAATGCACTTGATTGTCCTCTAGCCGCCAATGTCATCTGCGTTTTAGAGGCTGTGCAGGTGAGAAGCAGAGAGAGTGAGAAGCATAGGTCATTCAGGTGTTCGATCTGTCTGTCTATCTACTGTTCTGAGGAAAGTACAAGATCATAAATCATAATAGCATTCATAAACTTTGGGTTTTCTTCATTGAACATAATAATTGGAGTTTAATGAGTTGGTTCATCTGCGTGCACAAAAATCAGTCAGTTTTCAGTGTGTGATGGTGTGTTACATAAACAAGGAGATGTCTATTAATACAGCGAAGAGGGGTGATCAAAATAGACACCCCTCCATCCGAACCTTCTCTTTCTGTTCTCTCATCACCCCTCCTTTAGCAATCTCTCTGTGAAAAGTAAATAAGAGCCCTGGTATGCATGCGAAAGAAGCCTACTAATTGTTATGTAAAATTTAGAAATGAATAAATTAGCATACTGATGGTCACTCCTCGAGGGCCTATGCTCCCATGTATTCATCAGCAGACAGAGCCTTCAGTCTGGCTAATTGGCTGGGGGTGTATGGGATTCCTGTAAATTTCGCAACATGCTTTTGAGGGCTTACGACTGGAAGGGACAGAAAAGCCCTTCAGGGTAACTTTTATTAAACTTCTCAAGGTAAAGGAACATTTGAGCTGAGTGGGGGACATTCATGTGTAAATCAAAACTCCGTCTTCAATTGACATCAGCCAAAGTCTTTTCCTTGCGAGAGCAGTTTTCCTGCTTCATCAAGCCCCCAGTTGAGTCTGGCTCTAGATATGCACTCTCAGCTCACATGCACTCCTCTCTCTGTGATGGTATTTGGCTGAGATGCAACTATTTGAAAATCTGGAATCTGAGGGTGCAAAAAAAATCTAAATATTGAGAAAATTGCCTTTAAAGTTGTCCAAATGAAGTTCTTAGCAATGCATATTACTAAACAAAAATTAAGTTTTGATATATTTATGGTAGGAAATTGACAAAATATCTTCATGGAACATGATCTTTACTTAATATCCTAATGATTTTTGGCATAAGAGAAAAATGCATATTTTTGACCCATACAATGTATTTGGCTATTGCTACAAATATAGCCCAGCGACTTAAGACTGGTTTTGTGGTCCAGGGTCACAAATAAGCTGCAGTCTGTTAATGCCAAACCGAATTTAACAACAGATTGTCATAGAAACGCATAATGATTCTACTATTTCATATACTCTCCCATATGCATGGCGAATGATAGTTCTTCTCCATATAGATGCACTCATAATGATGCTGTCATATTTTTCCTGTTGCTTTCATCAGTGTTGGTCATGATGAACCAATGACAGCCATGTGCGATTACAGGCAAATATATACAATAAATACTTTCTAGTATACTGTACGTGTATACGGTAAGACAAAAAAGTCACAGGACTTGCATACATCCCAATAGAGATTTTTTTTTTAAATGAAAGGTTGAAGCATATAATTGAAACAGCTTATATGTTTATTTTTATGTGTAACTGTTTTTATAATGCACTTTCAGGATTTTATAAAAAATAAAAAAAATAATCAATTTATTTTCCAGAGTAGTTTGCAGCCCAGTAAAATGTGTCATGGACAGTGAGGAGATTTTAATGAGACTGACACTGCTGCTGGCATTGCTCATAGTTCGTTTATTGCTTTTCAGTTTGCAAGTCTCACAGCAGTCAGTGTAAATAATCTTGCACATTTGGACTGTCATTGCCTGTCAATATTACACAATATCCTAACAGAGACAAACTTCCATGAATTGCACATTACAGACTAAAATCTTAAACAGACTGAATAAAGGCCAATAAATAATCACATATGGTTGTGATTTGGTAAGTGGCAAAAATCTTCTACCTTCATTACATCTTATTTCACAGTGAAATAAGTCTATCTAATTAACAGATTTGGTCATTTTCTAGTGGACAGTTACCCGAAAAAGTATTTGAACTTGAAATGTATACATTTTATTGCATTGGTAATAATATCAAACCAACAATTGTGGCTTAACTGTCCAAATATGATTTGTAGCCACTGTGTCTTCTTTGCAGGATTTTAATGCATCTGTGTTTTCTAGTTCTTGTCCGTATTGCCCTTTTGTTTCTTATTCTTTATTAATTGTGTTTGTAGAAATGCTTTTAGAAAGCGAAATGGAGAAAGATTAATGACATAGACAGCAAGGATATTACCACGATCAACACACAGAAACACAGCATGGACATGTCTTCCGCCATTTTGGAGAGTACCCCAGAACATAATCAGCTTTGTTTACGTTCAGCATGCACGCCTGTCTACTGAACGTAAACAATGCTGATTACGTTGATTACATTCTGGGGCACAAAATGGTGGAAGATGGTAACTTTAGGGAGAAGAATTGCTGAATAAATTGTTATTATTGTTTTTTTTTGCGCACAAAAAGTATTCTCGTAGCTTCGTAAAATTACGGTTGAACCCCTGATGTCACATGGACTATTTTACCGATGTCCTTGCTATGTTTCTGTGCGTTGATCATGGTAATACCCTTGCTGTCTATGGAGGGTCAGAGAGCTCTCAGATTCCATTAAAAAGATCTTAATTTGTGTTCCGAAGATAAACGAAGGTCTTACGGGTTTGGAACGACATGAGGGTGAGTAATTAATGACAGAATTTTCATTTTTGGGTGAACTAACCCTTTAATCATGTATGATTTTTAAACTCTGTGACATTCATTTTCATGAAAGATAGCACAAGGACATTGTGCAAGCAAAACCAAAAGAACTAGTTTATAAAATTTTAAGTAAACAGATATATAAACTGGTCAAAAATTATTAGACACCTTCTGGTTATCTTCTGTAAGTAGAACATGTTCATGGTTAATGTGCTGATGTACACCTGTGGTTACTCAGCTGGGACACCTGTGTGAACTGACTAACATCCACTAAATTCGGCTGGAGACCAGGTGGTTAAACTTGATTTAAAAAATAATTCACAAATGTTAAAATAGAAAGGGTCTGGCTTCAGTTGCTTGCATTTACCATTTGGTTTGGTGCAATAGCATTCAAAGTCTGGGATAAGGTTTTTAATGAAGTCTCTTATGCTTACTAAGGTTTAAGTTATTTGATCAAAAATACTGTAAAAACAGTATTGTAAATTTAAGATAACCATTTTCTATTTCAATTTATGTTAAAATGTAGTTTATTCCTTAGATGGCAAAGCTGAATTTTCAGCAGTTAGTTAGCTAGTTGTATTTATGTGCAAAAGTTATGTGTAAGTTACGTGCTATGTTTTATATTTCCATGAAAAAACACTACTAGCAGTAATTTATAAGACAGTGCTACTGAGAATTATGGATGACCCTCCTATAAATGTCATAGTGTAAACATTTCAACTTCCCTGTAAACATATTTCCTATCATTACTTCATTTAGTTTTTTATAGCTGCTTCCTAAAATGACTTGTTTAGGTCAGTTACCATTAAAAACCTGTTGGACAACAGCCGGCCTTAAAAGGCTAATGCCTACACAAGAGACTTCCATGGTCTCTCTCAAACATAATTAATGGAGGCCCTGCGCTTTTTAATCTGCTGGCCGGTTTATTTAATGTCTCATTGTGGGGTGCATGTGAACTATTTGCTGTTCCCATAGAAAAGTGCCACAGTAGCTTTAACAAATAATTGGATTTGGAGGCACCGAACTGAACTTTAATTGAAGCTGACAGTGTATTTGACATACAGGGTCATTACACAGTGTGTTTAAGTCATGACATAACCTCCTATATAGGCTGGTAAAGGATGTTACAATGTTTACTAGGCACAATTATGATATCTCAGGTGAAAAGACTCAATTTGTTACAAAAACAGCTTGACCTTGTTCTGAATAGGCGTCTGTGAGTCATTGAACAGGATTTTTTATCTCTTTTTTCACTCACTCCTATTCTTTCTCTCTCTCCTTCCCATCTGTTTCTGCTTAAATATCTCTGTGTATTATTGAAAAAGCTTGAGTCATGGACATTCCTTGAAAACCATGACATTTCTACACAGCCATGAAGACATAGAGTTGTGGGCTGCCGTAAGGAAGTCTACACCCTGAATGCCTAAGCCATCTAAAAATGAAAGACTCCTGGAGACTTTACTTAGCTAATAACTACTGTACTCTCTTGCTGATATGAAAAGAACAGCATAACCCAAATGATTTTGACCCAGACAAGCTTTAAATGAAAACACAATATCCACATTCTTATCTCTGGCATAATAATTTCATGGTTGAGGACACAGTGTTTATAGATAAAAGAATAGAGATGCTTTAGCGGCCTAGTTCAAGAGTGGAAACAAGCTGAGAGACCGAAATTCTGAGAAAGGCACCCATTTGGAACTCTAGACTATTTTTAACCCTCCCCCAGAATTCCCGGAGCACAGCACACATTTGTGAATGGCTACTTGCGTGCGCTATTGGAACTGTGCGTGTACTACCGACCACCTGAGGAGACTGCACAGTTGTGACTGCACATACTGTTGTGCAGTCCAAATTTAGCCCCACAAGCTCTGTTTGAGGACACTTTTGTCATATAGTGAGTGACTATGTAAACAGGTCAGCCTTGAGGATAACTATTGATAAGAGGTTGGATTTGAATTTAATTGCCAGTGATAAAACTCTTTCTTCACTCCTGAACAAGGTTTAAAACTTTTATTTCTACTATTTGATATATTTTGATATATCAATATATATATATATATATATATATATATATATATGAATTAAGTCAATTTATGCATTATTGCATTATAATTGATGCCAAATTATACTATTATATTTTGTTTATTTATGTTTATTTTACATTTTCTTTTTAATTTTAGTTATTGAAATTTTATTAAGTTAGTTAAGTTTTGTCATTTTAAGTTGGGCTTAGCTGAAATGAAAAGTTAAAATTTTTAATTGTTTAAATATATATATTTTTGTTTTTCTATATTAACCCTGGCTGGGATGGATATATGTCATTACCAATATGAAAGTCACAATAAGAGCAATATTAGTGGCACCTAAAATAATTTTTATCATATATCAGCTGTATATGATGTATCTTGAGTTCAGTTGGTCAAATGTTTTAATGTGAATGGCAGATTAAGATTACTGATGACAGGTTCTTAATGTTTAACTGCTTTGGTTTTAATGATGTCTAATTAGCAGATCTCTAAGAAAGGCTTAGCTCTTAATAACAGATTTTCAGGACAAATGAGTGATGAAATTAGACCCATACACCCTTTCATTGTCCATCCAGGCAACAGCGCCACTTTATTATGATAGAGGATTACAGCCAAAAATATCCCATATGGCATTCATTGATGTTTCTGGCTAGGAATGACATTTCAGTTGCTAATTTTAAGCGACACTTTGGGGTTTAACCTTCTAAGTGTGCAGACCTACTAAATGGCTCATATTAATAAGCTTCTATTAAAGCCAGTGTTTATAAAATGTCTAGAGTTTGTGTCATTTAAGAATGTGTCAGCTGATTAATATAAAATGGATGTTTTTCTTTAAAAAAGAATGAATCCAGAGGCATATGCAATGCAACACAAAAAAAACAAGATCTTACATGACAAATTAATGGTCATACTTATTTATATTTGGCCGACTGGCTCTGTATTCGGTCTCTGTTAACTGTCTCAAGTCATATTTGCTATCTGAGCGAGGTCATATTTGTCTAGAACACACTGTTTGGCATCAGCTCACATGACTGAGTCTGTTCAAACAGATAATGTTCTTTATGAGTTGTCATGTTTTTTTTGCAGTACCCTGTCTGTCCCTTTAAAAGCAGGAAGGTGGGAGGAGCTTCCTGAGGAAACAGGTGTGTGCTGATAGGGATGATGTCATTGTTTCAGAATCACCTGGAAAAACCTGCATGATTGTCAGCAAGATACACACATTACAGCTGCTCATGACTGGATCACAGATGTCTGCCAGACAGACGCTGTAAGTACACAGACTCGGTATAAAGTTTTATAAGGAACTCCTTTTGTCAGCCTGAGGGGTTGTTTTACAGTTTTATGTGCTATCTATGGCAAAGAGCTGTAGCTGACAGGTGCGATTGCGGCGTCTTAAACATTCAGTGTCTTCATTCAGGGTTTTCTGTCTTTTAAGAGGAAATTCTAGAGGGTTCTGTTCATGTTGTAGGACAATACTTTTAGCACTAGACTGTGTATGGAAGTCATCAGAGATTAACAGTTCGGCTTTTTCCTTGGAGTTGTGACCCTGTAAAGCTTTTGCTTTTGGACAGTTTAACTGAGTATTTGTCACTGCACAGATTTATTTAAGCTGTATTTCATGCCATAAAGTAGTAAATTCACTTGGCACAGATCAGTTTCAGATACCATGAGCTGTTGTGCTGTTTCAGAGTATGAAAATGATACCTACAGCGGATATGAATCTGCTACAGGAAATTGCTAAAAATATTAGGACTCCGAAACATGCAATGAAAAGTGGTGAAGACGAAAACAATAAATTCCAATAATGACCTATTTTCCATTTGTAGCGAGTGTAGTATTTCTGGAGCAGATGTAGTTTTAGTCAGACATTGAGTTTACGCATAAGGAGCCTTTATGCCCTCTGATGTCATTATGTTGTGAGATAATGCATGACTATAGCCCTTGTGTGGGGTAATCACATGACCGAGTGAGTAAAGCATGCCTCACTGTCCTGGAGGTGTCACTCAGCGAGGATGATGTCATTCAGGAAGCAGATCGAGTAAAACCGGAATAGTTACCCAGACCTCTGAATCACCTGGATGGTCACTCATTTTTCTCATGAAGGATGTGAATGCAAATTTTATGCTGCATGAAGTGTTTGGTTCCTCTCCTCTTGCCTTTAAAAGAGCTTTTTACTGAAGGCAAAATTTTAAAAGTGGTTAAAAAAGTGACATGCTTTTTAAGCACTCCAAATTTCGAGGTTAAGTTAGTTATTTAAAGTGCGTTTTCAACCAAGAATAGATAATATCTCTGAAGGACATTAAAATGTCAGCATGCATTTTTTACCTTCAAACATTTTGATGTGGGATTTTTTTTTCTTGTCACCATTTTAGGTGAGAGTTAGTTTTGTTACATCATAAGTTAAAGGGGACATAACACACGGTTTCACACAATCTCATGTTAATCTTGAGTACCTATAGTAGTATTGCATCCTTAATATCTCTAAAAAGTCTTTAGTTTTATCATATTTATAAAAGAAAGATCCAGCTTTACAATTCTGTCCGAAAACAGCCACGCTCCTGGAGGCGCGCTAAAGAGTGACGAACACTTAAGTTTAAATTTTTTATTACCAAAGTTATTTTGGTAACACTTTCTATGAAGCCCGTATTTATAATACATTATAAGGGTATTCTTAAGGCATTATAATGAATGCATAATGCATTATTAAAAAAAACATATAATATGTTATATCAACTCATGAATAATCATAACAACAGTTATAATACTTATGTATTTGTGGTTATAAGTTTAAGAGTATGATTATTTATAACACACAATGAACACCATATTAAATCTACTTCATTTACAGAATAATGGACTGTATCATATCTTGACATTGTTTATTTAAGATCTGCACAGTATCTTGCTTCAGCTTGTGAGTGGTTAGATGTTGAGTGTTTCCTGTGGAGCTAATGTTAATTAATTGATGTGAGCTTTATACTCCAATGGAAAAAAATTCAATGTTTTATATGGTTACATTTTATTTTGATGGTCCCCTTAATCAATCGACTATAAGCAACTTTGCAACTACATGCCAACTAACTCTCATTAGAGTATTAGTATGCTCAAGAATGGTAGAATCTAGTATGGTAGAATAAGTTGACGTACTTGCTAAGACACTTATAGTCAGTTTATCTGTTGGTTGACCATCAAAATAAAGTGTTAGCATATATTTACAGTAGCAGACATACTAATACTCTAATGACCACTAGTTGATATGTAGTTGCAGAGTCACTTATCAACAGCTGTTTAAAGGGTACCATCAAAATAATCAAACTGATATTACAATAAAAATAGTTCAAAGCAAATGTGTCATATTACACATTCATCTGATCTGATATCTGATCTTATGGCTGTTTGAGAGAAAAAAATGTTGTTATTATTATTATTATTACTACTTATAAGTGGTCTTTGACCGCTTTAAGTAAAGTAGCATAAGAAAAATGCCAAGATATGAGACTTATAATACATATAACTATGAGAAATATAATCCATTGTAAAAGTGGATGCAACGTGTTCATTGTGTTATAAATCATCATACTCTTAAAAGCTATAACCACAAATAAGTAAATATTATAATATATTAAAACTGTTCTTTTTTTATAATGCATTATGCATTCATTATAATGCCTTAAGAATACCCTTATAATGTATTATAAATACGGGCTTCATAGAAAGTGTTACTGTTATTTTTCCTTACAACCAAAAACACACTTCTTTGGAGATATCCTTCCCGAGCGAGTCCCGTGCAGCACTGCCGAATGAAGCGCATTGATGGGCACGCTCTGGTCGATGCGTGCGCCTGCGCGTTCTTCCCGGGAGAAGTGCCCATATAAGGAGTTCCACCCTTCATTACGTCATGAAGAGGCACAATCGAAAAAACTTTCCGAAACTTGTAAGAAACCCGGAAGTGTATATTTGGCACAGAAATACTCTGTTATGCGTGTAACTTTGGCCATGTTTAGCATGAGAATCCAACTCTTTAACAATGTAAGTAACTCAACATGCATGAAATTGCAATAGACCACCCTTTAAGTAACACTACACTATTCTCATAAGAATGAATTGATTTTGTCATTAGGTCATTACTATAGCCTTGTCACCATTTGTCAGTGGAGATGCAATGCTGTGGAGATGTTGGCTTATTTTAGACAGGCTAGATTGATATAATGCATGTAATATGGTGTGATCTATAGTTATCTTATTATATATAATGATTTGTTGCACAATATGACCATTTCAGGGTTTTGGATATCAGAAATCAAATTCATACACAAAACAAAAACATTACTGATAGAAAAGTTAATTAGTTGTGTGAGTTGGAAATAGTATGAGTAACCAAACGATTTTGAGTCTTGTCTGCTATTATTCCCTAACCTAACACAAATGCTTCTTCTGAGACAATAATGGGGGGGACAATCATCATTAATGAGTGCAGTTGTGAAGCTAGGAAAACAATTGGTCTTGCCTTTGGGACAGGGGGAGGAAGCTAGTGGTGCGGAACTAGGAGTGCAAGTATTGTGAATGAAACCTTTTGTTTTGAACACAAGCTTTTGTCTTTTCAATGAATAGCCCATTGTGGGAAACTATATTGCTTTTCCTTCTTTAAATTGACACTACTAAAATGTTGTTGTTTTTTTCTTTTTCATTTATTATTATAATTTTTGGGGGAGGTTATTTTCTGTGAAATATTGCCAGTGATTATGTTGGATTGTTGGATTTTCTCCATCTTCTGTTTTCTCTCATAGTCATAATGTGTTTTTTTGTTGTTGTGGTTTGTGTTTGATTCTCTCAGGGTTTGTTTATTTCTGTGCAGACTGGAAGCTACAGGAAGTTTTTTTATTGTATTTTACAGTTTAATTATTCTTTTAGTTTAATTTCCATTTCTATGCAGTGATCATGTGTGCAGTAACCTAATTTCTTTTTCTTTCTTTTTGGTAATGGAATGGTGTGGAACCTGTTTGGTTTATTCAGCACAAGCAACCCAAAAATCACTGACAACACAAAATGCCATTTGTATGTTTGGCACTATCCTGTTATTCCACTTTCTACAACGTGCCCTGGCAAGGTTGTGAGAGGATTAGTGAAATTGTTTGAGACAAAATGTATATTAAATACTATGCATGCATGTCAGAAATTGCCTTCATCATGGTTTATGGGCCTCTGATGTGCATGCTTTGGTGTGGTCAAATCTTTTTCATAATTAAAAGTTCATTACAGTCACCACATCAGTCTGTTTTTCAGAAGGAAAAGCCTTTAACATCTGCCAATGTAAAGTTCTGTGTGGACTGGCCCTCCCTTCCCTTCCTTCCTTTGTGTGGTCGCTGAAAACCAACTATATCAGTTTAGACTGGCTCTCTGTGAAAAAAGCACTGCATACTCTGATAGGCTAATGGAAAATTTGGGTGTGCAGTACATACATTTTTGGTTTTGACCACAATTGTTGTGTTAACAAGTTACAGCATAACTTGGTTAGCATTAACTTGATGAGAAAGGGATAGTTTACCCAAAAATGATTATTGATTATGATTATTTTCCTTCCCTCATGTTTCAAACCTGCATGACTTTCTTTCTTCTGTTGAACAAAAAAGTTTATGTTTTGAAGAACGTTGGTAATCATATGTTGGTAATATATATTTCAATACTGTCTCTTTGACCTTTGACTTCCATTGGATGGAGGAAAACACTGAGATATTTCTCAAAATATCATATTTTATGTGCACAGAAAATGTTGTACATGAAGGTGAGTAAATTATGACAGAATGTTTGGGTGAACTATCCCTTTAAGCAGTTGTGAATACATTTAATGTGTAATAAGTAGTTTCTCAATCTGTGACACTTCCCACTCGTCATATGTTTTTAATTATGAGTCTTGATGGGAGTTGCTGGCTGCTCTCCAGGTTAAACCGTTCTTATGGCCCTGTTAATTATCTCTGGGTGGAGGAAGTAACTTGCCCAACACCATGTTATTTTCATTCAATCAGCAGTCATTCAGTTAACAGTTTGGGGATTGTAAAATTGCTGTTTTGAAAGATGTGTTTGGTGCTTTAGGCTTTGAAGAGTAAAGTTTTTTCCCCCCCAAGAGTATAGAACTTCCTTTGTCTGCATTCTCAGTAAGTTGTGTAAATGCTTATTTTATTCTCAAATAATTTTGTCTTTTTATTAGTGTCACTTTAACTTAAAACTGTTAAAGTGACACTTGGTAAAGTTTAACTGGCTCACATTAAATGCCAAAGTCATGTTATCTAGGAATCATAGAGATAAACGCATTATACTATATCTATGTAGTGATTTTTGACAGCTATATCACATACACGATAAGTTTAACGATAACTACAATCAAACTGTAACGTTTTAATAATTGTTCTAATTATATGAGAATAGGGACGTCTACACCACAACTATAATGATAAGGAGGAGGAGGAACGTGAGGAATGATAAAAACATTGACAGCCAATCAGAATCCACCAGATTTTAAAGAGCTTGAGCATTTAAAGTGGCAGACGACAGAACTGCTGTGGGTGTCTAATAAACAGAACATTATTATGCTTTGACGCTGATTATCATTATAGCTATCATTTTTGGTGTGGTGGCCCTTTATACTCTACACCAGCATAATTCATAAACCTTCAGTACGTCAAGTATGAGATTTTGGATGCTGCTCATGATTTATAATAATGGAAGCAGTTGAGGAAAGTTACTTTTAAAGGTGCCATAGAATGCATTGATAATATTTTAAATTGTTCTCTGATATCTACATAAAAGGTATGTGGCTTAGTTAAGGGCAAAAAATCTCCAGAAACATGTCCATTTACTACCCTAGGATTTGTCACTAGAATGAAATGGTCTGTTTTTTCCTTATTTGGAAGGGTCATGAATAATAATGTTGAGCTCTGCTCTGATTGGCTGTTTCACAGTGCTGCTCAATGTTGAGCTCTGCTCTGATTGGCTGTTTCACAGTGCGGCTCATTTCAGTAGCTCACACAGCAGGAAGGAAACACAGGGAAAATATATATTTCAATACTGTCTCTCGCAGTCATATTGTTGGGTAATTATACTGTATATAAAATGTGGGCATCAGGGAGCCGCTATTAATATGCGGGGCATTGAACCTGCTTTAGAATGCACAATGGCTTTTTACTTTCACTTTCAAGTTTTGCGATCGCACGTGATCTGTGTAAACTACAGCGGCAGTACTTACCACACATTTTACAAGATCAGATGCTTGTCAGTGGTGCTCAGGATCTGTAAATCTCTCCTTACTCTGTTTATGTGGCAAGTGAAATCTTATGTAAGTTCAAGATCATTTTATTTGTATAGCACATTTACAGCAGCCGCTAGGCTGACCAAAGTGCTTTACAGAAGAGAAATTTATAAAAACATACACAGAAAGCAAGCCAAATAAAAAATATGAACAACCCATTAAAAAATTACCGAATAACAGTAATCAATACACTAAGGAAAACAGATAGGTTTTTAGCAGGGACTTAAAGACAGGCAGAGAACTATAATTTTTATAGTATAATGTATTATGTACTATAATGTAACAGGCTACCGCTAGCAAGCAATTAACATGTCCCTTTAGTGGCTCGCGTTATTTTATTAGAACGCATTATTTGTTTTCCGTGACTTTCTGAATACAGACACCAACCCATCCCTGCACATGACATCCCCTGCACAGCCTGGAACATAACGTTTATTTCCATGATCTGCTATTTTCGCTATTATCCTCGCTTGTTTCTTCACAATACCTGCAGAACTTCTGATGATTCGGCTGTGCAGGTTCGGCTGGAATAGAACATGGGCGGGGATATGCAAATGTTGGGGGCGTAACTATTAGTGATTCTGACTGTAACGTCACAGTCGGTGTTATGTTCTGATTCGCCTATTTTTCAGTGGTCTTTTGCATGCACGATATTTACACGGTAGGTCATTTCCATGTACAGAACTGTTATTATTCAACTATGCCAAGGTAAATACAGTTTTCCATTCTATGCCACCTTTAAAAGTAATACATTACAATATTGCGTTACTTCCTAAAAAAGTAACTAATAGTTACTTTTTATGAAAAGTAATGCATTACATTATTTTTGCATTAAAATCTGGGCAGGGCTTGTTTGTTTGTTTGTTTAAAAAAAAAATCAATTTTTTTTGCAAATATAAAAGCCCTTTGACAACAAAAGTGAAATGAATAAGCCTGAGGCTGAAGGAAATGTAAATTAAACTGTATAACGCAGGAGAAGAAAGTTCAACACTCTTGTTTATCTGAAGACATATTAGTATGGTTGAACTGGATCATCAAAGGTCAGCAGCAAAGACGTTGGTTATGGGATTAAATACATAAAGGATATTTGTGTTAACATATTCAATAATTGCAGGTTTGCATCATATTCTGATTTTGCATTTCACTGTTTTTATTGATTTTGAAGAATAGTGAACCTGTTTTTGTGCAAGTGAAATGATTAAATGCATGTTCACATTTAGTCTAGAACTGCAGTAACGTCATGTTCACACGGTGCACACAACACTTCTGCTCTTACTCCTGGGGACAGGAGAGCTGTCAGTCAATACATGGGAAACAAAGTAACTGGCTTTACTTATTTGAAGTAGTAACTCGGATAGCCCATTTTATGAAAAAATTAAAAATGAATCCATTACATTACTATTTACTTGAAAAAAACATAATCTGATTAAGTAATTTGTTACTTGTAATGCATTACCCCAACACTGAGTGGGAGGAAAATTCTTATGAAGCTCATTTGATTGGACAAAAAGTTATAGTCCATCATTTGTGTTTTATTAGGAATATATGCTAAATGTGATTTTAAGTGTACACTAGCATGTACCCTTCAAGATAAAAGGCATGAAGTAAAAGCTCTAAAACTACAGATTTTATGGGATAAATTCATCTTTTTTCAAGGGTGGGTACTGCTGAGTAGTTCCCCCGCCCCCATTCTGTGTGTGTTTGGGGGCAGGGCAGGGGCTGCAGGTAATAGCGCCGCCCCTCCCCCAGCCCGTCTCTGCATTCTCACAGAGCGCAATGAACTGCCCGCGCGCCGTAATTTATGTGCTGAGGAGAATCCGGAGCTCGCGAGGATACCAGTAACTGAAGCTAACGGTCCCGTTGTCAAGGGTTTCACCCACAACTTTGTACGGACGCAGTTTTGAATGAAACTAGTAAGTTTTACAAACATTTTCTATGACGAGAAGCTTAGAAAGACAGCTCAGGCATTCCTCAGGATTTGGTTCGCAAGAGACGCGTATTGTTCCTGAATCCCTATGGAGCAAAACTGAAGAAAGAAATGTCGTTTTCATATAAAAGTATATAGTATATATATATTTTTCTGTACTGAAACCTGAAGAAATGTGCGAGGTTTTAATAGAAATGTACAGGTTTTACTTCAGCGCACTGTTGTTAAATAGAAGATTTGTTGAGATTAACTTTTTTTCCCGCGGACATAGTGTTGTAATGCAGCTTTGATGTTTCAGATAATGTTTGGTACATCTCGAGAAAGTTAAACTTTAACGCGTATATATATATATATATATATATAAAGTCTGAACGTGTGATTCATGTGAGAGAAAAATGTTTTAAAAAACTATCTCAAATTTTAACCTGTTCAGTGCCTCTAATGGTGTGTGATTTTTATAGTTATGCACCTGCTGAACTCGATCATAATACCGAGATTTTACGTTACCTGTTTTCTTTTAGTTGACTCTTTCTCAGGGAGGGATCTGTGATTACATGAGGAAGTTGTGTATGCTGAAGTAAGGTTAGACAGGATGTTAAATATCACATACATAGCATGTTAAATGTCATGTCATGACAGAATGTGACTCTGAATCTGAACTCTGAAAACTGAATGTGCTCTGCTCAGTCTTTATGTAACTGTTAATGCAGGACATAAAGGCGTTTCTGTCATGAATTGTAGTTCAGATTTCTTTGTGATGCTTAAATGTGCCTACATGCAGCATAACCGCCTTTTTCCTTATGCTTTTTCCTTACACACCTAATGCTTTGTGTGAACTATCGGAGTAACTTCTGTTAAACTGTGACCATTCAGATGCTGCCAGTGAACTTGTTTAAAGGTCCGGTGTGCGAAAACTAGATGACAGTCTCCACACCCTTCAACTATCAATCAACAAAAACAACCTTAAACATGTGAAAACATGTGAAATCACTGACAAATAATTTTCAGCAGACCATGAATAACCCCAAAAGTTCAAACAAGTCTTTCCACAGCATTATAACTGCAGTAATAGGTCTATATCATGTAATATACTTGTATGCTGTGTGAATGAAAAAAATGTTGCGTCATTTTCAAAAACATTGATGGATGTTTCAAAGAGCTTTCCACCATTCTGATAGACATCAAATTGTATTTCACTGTTTTAGAAACATTCCAGTAAACACTGCTAACAGGGAGTAGAAAAAAAAACAGGAAAGAGGTGTGAGTGAGGGCTTGTGAAGAAACAAAAAAGTGTTTTCCTAGTGCATTTAAGTGAAACTTTCAAGTTTGGAACATGTCTATTAAATCAGGAGAATAGACCACAAGAGTGCAGTATCTGTTGTCTTCTCCATATTGTTACATTTGAAAAGAAAAAGAAAATTATCAGAAGAACATGACGCATCGGACTGAAAAGAGCTCTTGTCACAGATATTCTTGTAATAACAATGTTGCATTAAAATACCAAGTTAAATTTTTTTTTTTTGATGGATAAAAATAAAGTATTCAGAAAATGTACGGCTTAGTCAGTCAAACTGACAGATAAGGATTAGCAGCCTTATTATTTTAAATGTTTTGTTTCAGGACTCCTTCCAAACTGTAAGTTCCACCCATAATTTAAAATGCAATAGACTTATCGGTTTGTGAAAGGGAAGAGAAAAGCCATAGATGAAGTGGCACAGACCCAGGCAGGTGCTGGTCATTCAAAAGCTAAATGCAGAAAATATGAAGAGGCTCACTGTGTCTATACCAGACGCTACAGTTGTCGTGTCGCACCGCAACAGCTCTACACTGGATGTGACAAAGCAACCATTTGTCATTGAGTGTGTCGTATGCCTTAGCGGACAGCATGAAACCCACAAAAAATAAATAAATGACAGAGAGAGAATAATAATAATAAGTTATTCTCTCTATGCTATTTTTCAATGTTTCAAGTGATTTTGCATATTAAATCGTAATCGCAATATTGGTAAAAAAAAAATTGCAATTTGATTATTTTCCAAAATCTTTCAGCCCTAGTTGTTTCCTATAGCTGAATTAATGGACTTGCTCTGGAGCCAATCCTGATGTGACCAAATTGGTTACTGATAGGGATGCAACAATTATAGATTTTGTTGGTACGATTATTGTCTGAGGAATAATCACGGTTTCACGATTATGAC
>NW_015505492.1:117502-117811 GCF_001515645.1 Sinocyclocheilus grahami
ACTGTCATCCATACGTATTCATTTTAATAATTTTTATAATAATTCATGATTTTACATGTGGCCTGAGAAAATCAATCTATATTTGGTTTGTGAGATCTGAGATCGTGCTGCGCACACATACAAACATTCACGAGGACACAAACTTGTTGTGAATCCTGCCCCGTGACTTTTATTAATAAAATAGATTAGATACTGAATTGCTACATATTCATCAGCAAGTAAACTAAAGTCACATGTTTGTAGAGAGACGCGCTGACGCAGGTTCACACACACACACACACACACACACACACACACACACTATTCTCT
>NW_015505492.1:118330-119000 GCF_001515645.1 Sinocyclocheilus grahami
CTCTCTCTCGATCGAATAATTCATTCAAGTAGCTAAATGTTATAATTAATTATTCTAAATGTGATCTTACCACACCATTTAATCTGTCTGATCTGAAGCGGGCAGAATGCTGAGCTAACGAGCCGTAGCTTCGCGTCAGTCTTGCCTTCACGTTGTGCATTAAAATAGTTTAAAGCCGTGTATTCGCTCTTTAGAAGCAGTTTTTACGGCAATATTTAAATGACACCCTGGTCATTCTTGGTGTACCCAAAATGGTCCCACACTATCGTCTTCAGTCTTTTCTCTGGTGGAAATAAAGGATCGCTGTTTGGTTCCTCTGTCATAGTTCATCTAGTGTGTGTAGTAGCTAGAGCTGTAGTCAAGTCCAGCTTTGTCGAGTCCAAGACAAGTCCACGACCAGGACTAGTCAAGACAGAGTCCAAAGTGGTTAGAATCCAAGTCAAGTCCAAGTCCAAAAGTTTCGAGTCCAAGTCAAGACCGAGTCCAAATGAGAGAGAAAAAAGGATCCTCTTCAAGACCACATACTTAACTATTGATAATGTATGTGATGCGAGAGACAGCATATCTCCTATTCTAAGAAAATCATTTTACATTATTATTTGTAATGATCAAAAAGCATGTGCAAAGTAACAACTCTGTAGGACAGGGGTCTCCAAACTAGATCCTGGAG
>NW_015505492.1:121417-122072 GCF_001515645.1 Sinocyclocheilus grahami
CCTCTCTCTCGATCGAATAATTCATTCAAGTAGCTAAATGTTATAATTAATTATTCTAAATGTGATCTTACCACACCATTTAATCTGTCTGATCTGAAGCGGGCAGAATGCTGAGCTAACGAGCCGTAGCTTCGCGTCAGTCTTGCCTTCACGTTGTGCATTAAAATAGTTTAAAGCCGTGTATTCGCTCTTTAGAAGCAGTTTTTACGGCAATATTTAAATGACACCCTGGTCATTCTTGGTGTACCCAAAATGGTCCCACACTATCGTCTTCAGTCATTTCTCTGGTGGAAATAAAGGATCGCTGTTTGGTTCCTCTGTCATAGTTCATCTAGTGTGTGTAGTAGCTAGAGCTGTAGTCAAGTCCAGCTTTGTCGAGTCCAAGACAAGTCCACGACCAGGACTAGTCAAGACAGAGTCCAAAGTGGTTAGAATCCAAGTCAAGTCCAAGTCCAAAAGTTTCGAGTCCAAGTCAAGACCGAGTCCAAATGAGAGAGAAAAAAGGATCCTCTTCAAGACCACATACTTAACTATTGATAATGTATGTGATGCGAGAGACAGCATATCTCCTATTCTAAGAAAATAATTTTACATTATTATTTGTAATGATCAAAAAGCATGTGCAAAGTAACAACTCTGTAGGACAGGGGTCTCC
>NW_015505492.1:123167-135394 GCF_001515645.1 Sinocyclocheilus grahami
TCGAGTCCAAGTCAAGACCGAGTCCAAATGAGAGAAAAAAAAGGATCCTCTTCAAGACCACATACTTAACTATTGATAATGTATGTGATGCGAGAGACAGCATATCTCCTATTCTAAGAAAATCATTTTACATTATTATTTGTAATGATCAAAAAGCATGTGCAAAGTAACAACTCTGTAGGACAGGGGTCTCCAAACTAGATCCTGGAGGGCCAATGCCCTGCAGAGTTTAGCTCCAACTGGCCTTAACACACCTATCCTATTATAGCAGACATATCCACTGATTTGCATTGATTTTGCCTTTCTAATAGTCCTGCACGATATGAGGAAATTCTGCTATGTGTGATAACAGTGGAGTTTTTTTTTTTTGCAATGATTACTTGTGATAAATAAATGAATAATTAACTGTGCATAGGGCCAACAAATAAAACCAAAAACATTTTTTTTGTTTTTACAGCGGTGAGCATTACAACCAGTAACATACAATTCCATTGAGTTTATTAATGCAATGGCCAATCAAAGGCGTTCAGATGAGTCATCGCTGAAACGCCAGAGTTTTGTTGAGTGCTGAATTCTGCACTCTGGCGCCTAAATCCACCAACTCTGCTATTTCATAGCACGTTTCGGTGCCCATTGCTAAATAATTTAGTGCTGCAAATCCATTTCTCCTTTGCTGAAACTTCCGCGTCTTCATGGAGAGCACAGGTCATAGTTGCTTAGCAACGGCAGACGCCACAGGAGCGCAAGCATAGAGCGCAGGCTACAGAGTGCTTTTGGAAAGAAGGAGAAAGCGGCGCGCCTAGTGTTTTCCACGCGTTTTCAGGCGCGACATGCAAATGTGGTTTTGTTTTGAAGGAGAAAAAAAAGCATATTGCTAGACTTGGTTGAGACCAACGAGAACATTTGGCGAGTCCAATGACCAAGTCCGAGTGCAAACACCAACGAGTCCGAGACAAGTCCGAAGACGATAGATAAATGTCTCGAGTCCGGACTCGAGTACTACAGCCCTAGTAGTAGCCTCCGTGTCTCTGATAAGCACAGCATTTTAAGCTGGTGCACCGCTAGTGTAACTTTGTTTTCGTTTTGCGCACGTTGCAACTGTTCCGTTCTGTGCAACAGAAACACTCGGTGTAGCGGAGCCTTTACGATTAATTAACCGTGACATTTTAAAGCGCGGTTAATTGAGAAACCGGTTAATCGCTGCATCCCTAGTTACTGACTGACAAGCTAAATTTGCCCTATAGTTGCATTTGTGTCCTCAGACTCTCTGCGCTGTGGAGAGAGAGTTTGTAGCGAACTGGCCCAGATTCAGGTGGCCTCACAGCTTCACAGATGGTACGAGGGAAATGCAGTTGCTTGTGCCAGGCCAAAGTGATGCTCACTGGCTCATGCTTACAGGAGAACGACTAAACTCTCCAACCATGGCTCACATCCTCTGATCTCCTGGTATGTGGTCTGTGCCATGCAATGATATGCATTTATTCAGTATTTTTTGTATAACAAAAAATGTCTTGTTTCATTTATTTTGAATATATGCTTAAGTCATCTTGGATGCAAGTATTGGAATAGGACATATAAACATAAGGACACTGTTTGTGCCTGGCTGTATCTTGTGCTTGACCGCCCTATGTGCTTGCACCTCATCCTTCCAAAAACAGCACCAGGTCTAGGTCTCCATGGCAACTGCAGCCCACCCTGTCTTATTTCTGTTTAGTGGAAAATAACTGCACTCCAGCCTGGACCTGTGCTTTCTCAGCACCGGGCTCCTGCTGCGGGATGATGTCAGTCTGGGTCTAATGGAGACCGTGGAGAGCGTATCACTCAGGGATGGGCCTGTTCCTGTTTCCTATTGTCCTACTAAACTTCTCTCAGATGGCAAATCAGCCTGTGCCGCTAGTGTGAACATTCAAGGTTTTCTTGCCCTTTTGCACTCCAGAAGCGGCCTTTTAAAAGTAGGTTGAGGCTGATGACGTAAGCAGAGTTATGCCTTATTAATATAATTAACTGGACAGAGAAAATCCCAAACATAGCTTTTGCTGCACACAAGCCTGTCTGTCTGAACGGCATTGTTCATTTGACATTTGAAGATAAAATGGCAAAAAGCCTCTGATGAAACGGCCTCTAAATCACTTAAAGTAAACTGTAGCAACACTTTGGCCAGATAGCTCGCTTGTTTATCATTCACTTTCAGTAATAGAAATGGGATGCCAAGACTATCAGGCTCATCCAACCGCACTGTCGCCTGACGACATGTTTCCCTCAAGCTTTTGTCCCTGTTGGATATTTTCTCACTGTTGGTTCAAGTGAAGCTTTGGCAAAGCGGACGGTGTCAGACTGAGGTGTAAAGCTTCTCACCAGTGAGACATTACAGACTTCATTAGTGGCACAAATGTGCCCTGCTGGATTGAAAATGTCAGATAGCTGCGTCAGAGGTGGCGGCTGGGAGGGATGGCGTTCTCTCACCCCTGATGGCTAAATGGGCATCACTGTTCCCGGCAGAGTCTATTATTGCAGGAATAATCCTGTGACACCTTATGTTAGATTGGGTCAGGGGATCTGTCACCTGCGTCTTCCTGGCTTTTCCTAAAATGGAAAATGCCAGGCTTGTGGGACATGCTCAGTTGCTCAGTGTTGCAGATGCAATTGACACAAGTTCACGTCAGACCCTAATATTTCTTAAACATATTTTATTAAATAAAATCTGCAATGGATGCGGTTAATCTTTGTTCTTATAGACCTCTTCTGTTATTGTTCCTTGTGGCTTGCAGAGGCTGTTTGCTGCTCAGCATTGATTGTCTGTGCGAGGTGACTGCTGGTTGAATTGTAGCCTGTTGGCCAATGAGGGAAAGTTGTATGATGCTGGACTAAAGCCAGTTTAGAGGCTTGCATTGGGCAGTGGGATGAAGAGCTGGATGTCTTCCATAGGCTATCATGTTGCATAACAGAGTAGAGCCAAACTGCCATGGGAGCAATTGTCAGAAACCTTTAGGCTGTGTTCTGCCCCCCCAAATTCAGACTCCGATTAGGTGGCATGTATGGAGAAGGGTGATACTGTAATAGATTTGTTGAAGTTACACTGTGACTTTTGGCCCTCTAGTGGTTAATAAATACTTTTCTCTGTTTACGGATATGACATGCTCAGGCGAATGATGTATGCATGCAAAATCTGTCCCAACAGCACTAAAATATAAACAGTTATTATAGGATTACTTCGGTGATGCTGTATAAGGCAAAAATAAAACAATTAATGATTTAATTGCATTTTATTTATTATTATTATTATTATTAATAAAAACTATTAAACTACACATCCACGTCCATAGTTACAATGATTTCTGTTTCACAAACCGTAAGTACACAAAGTTTTGTAGGTTTGAGACAGTGAGTCAGATGTTGATTCGTTAGCCACTCTAGCTGATTCATGTAGCTTATACAGGGAAGGGTTTGTCAGACTGATTCATCTCAATAAACTTGTGTGTTTGAACTGTTAAGTTTATAAGACACATTTGATTTGAATTGTAATACACTGGTCACCCCGTCTTATTTGCTTTTGTTTTCAGCTTGTTGATGTGTTTTCTTGTCATTTTGTGGCACATGAACTTTAAGTAAAATCTGAGTTCTTGGCACTGTAGATTGTCTGCTGTGATACAGGAAACATGAAACGGATGCATACAATTATATACTATATTATTAAGTATACATAATTACTTAAAAAATAAATTGTATGATTTACAATTTTATTTCATACAATTAAAAAAACGTCACGTTGCGCCATGTCTTTAAAATTCAAATACTTTATTTTCTATGAGTGTAGGCACACCGGCGGCGCCATTCGGCATCTGTCCGTGGCGCCCAGCTACGTCGTGTTATACTTCTGTCAGGACCACTATCGTCAAAGATGATTGACAATTAGCATACAGTTTGGATTGGCGGTATGGTTCCGTTCTGGGCAAGAACTCCCTGTGCATCCATGCAGCCTAGCATGGATGAGAGCAGGGAGAGTAGCGATAACCCCCCAGGGTAAACAGAACAGAACCAACATAAATGTATTGCAGATATCGTTAAGTTCAATAATGCTATGTACACATTTTAGACTTAGTCTGATTCAAGGAGAATCAGAAGGCTGAATCCTGACTGACAGAGGAGGAGTTGGGGATGGAGGAGGGTAATTAGCTATTGAGCAATGCGAAAACTGCTGATACTACTGCGGGACCATATATATGAATACTTAGGTGTTGTATTCCCATAGGTTGATGGGGATCAGCTGAGAGTCAGCTGATGCGAGCTTGACTAACGTGACCTGCCAGAACTGACCCTACGCTAGATTTGTAAGAATTGTTCTAGACATGCCAAAAATTTGACGCTACAGCACTGCAGCTCTTATTCTTGGTTTTCTCTGATGCACTAACTCTGCAGCAGCACTTCTTCTTCGTCGTCTCGTCTGATGCACTCACTCAACCAAGCGTTCTAACCACGACCTCGCCCCTCCCCACCCCCCAACCATTCGAATTTCTGTAGGCGGGAAGTATTTGTAATGATATTCCAATGAGCCACTTTGTGATATCACAAAGCCCGGAAAACAAATGCTGTAGTCCAAACGAGCCGTTCGTTGTAGTTCTTGAAAAGGGATTTTAAAAAAACGAAATATCTCCCTTTGGAGTGGACTTTGAGATTTGTAACTTTCTATATCTTTTTTTATGGCCAAACATCCACACTACACACTGACTAAAATTAAAAAGTGAAAAAGCATAATAGGACCCCTTTAATATAAGACAAAAATAAATACAAACAAAATGGAGCAGTCTGTTGCAACCCACAAGGTTTATTTAAACATTATCCAATAGTAAACTGTGGAGGACAAAATAAACATTAAATAAAAAAAAAAACATTTAAACTCCTAAAAGAGCTAATTGGAGTAGTTTGATGCAACTCATTAGGTTTAACATTGTCCAATGTTAGAGAGAGGACAAAATAAATAGAAACATTTAAACTCCTAAAAGAGCTAATTGGAGTAGTTTGATGCAACTCATTAGGTTTAACATTGTCCAATGTTAGAGAGAGGACAAAATAAATAGAAACATTTAAACTCCTAAAAGAGCTAATTGGAGTAGTTTGATGCAACTCATTAGGTTTAACATTGTCCAATGTTAGAGAGAGGACAAAATAAATAGAAACATTTAAACTCCAACATGGAGAAGTCTGATGTAACACGTAAGGTTTAATACAGTCCAATATAAGACTGAATAGTAAAAAAGAAATGGAAACATTTAAACTACTGAAAGAACAAAATAGTTCGGTCACGGTTATATCCACGGGCGCTGCGGATAATCCGCAGGTCAGGTAATAAAAAAATGCATTCTGATTATTTGCGGGTGGGTCACGGGTGGATAAAATAAATCATAAATGATGCAAATATTAAATAAATTTTTTTTTAAATACTTTTTTTTTTCATCAGGCAAACATTTCATTTGTGTGTGTGTGTGGGTTCGCCTGATTTGGAAGTTGCAGTGACAGAAACGGTGACATTCCAGATAAAGCTTGAAAGGAGTAAAGCCTGTGTTAATGCTATTGAGTAGGCTATGACAACTCACAAAAGAGTATTTTAGCCAAGCAGTTTTAGCCACTTCAGACACGGTATAAATACAAGCACTGACTAGAGCACCCACGATCAGCTCTGGTGGCCGTAGAGCCGTTACGCGCCGCAGACGTGTGCAGTGAGGCGCAGATCAGCTCTAACATCACTAAATCTGCTGTTAAAAATTAACCATCCATTCATTATATCATCATGCCAAACATACACGACAAATTAATTTTTCATTGTTTCTCGAAACGTCATAGCATTGCCACACCGGCGATGACATGACTGCAGCGCCAAATCATTTATGTCCCCACACATCATGTATGTCGTCACACGTTGGCGTTATCAAATTGCGATCGGTTCATGAGATCGGCCAAGTTAGTGAGTACCGATCGAGTCATAAAATGTGATTATCGGCCGATACCGATCTCCGGCCGATCGATCGGAGCATCCCTAGTGTAAACACCTCTGCTCTGTGGTGCTTTCAACATTGTTTGGCTTGTTTGCATGGCCCAATGAGGTCTGCAATATCTGGAGAGAGCTATCAGTTAGCTTTCCCACTCATCACTTGACAAATCTGTCCCAAAGACTAATGCAGATGGGTGTTTGAAAGCGGACATTATACCATGTAGTTTATAGGCAAGGCATATTTTAAGAGCGAATTTAGGTGTTAATGTGGTTTCAAAGCCATAAACACAGACACGGAAACCATTGACATCAGCATTGTAAGGTCAGCCGCTGACTCACAGCTGGATAAACACTCATCTTACTAGAATTTCTCTCTCCAGTTCAGTTTCTATCAGCCCCTTTTCTTTTTCTGTTCATCCATTCACTTCGGATCTTGTCGTCTTTGTTCCTGTCAGTCTTTTGTCTGTGGCTTTTGTTTTTCTTTCTGTTGTCTTTCCCTCTCTTGTTTTATTCAGCATTTCTTGAAAACTGCCCTCAAGTCTGTTTTCGTTAAAAGCACATCAGACGGTGATGGACGTAGACAGATTTGCTAAACTCTTGAGAGGAACCGCTCGAAGCTGCAACTTTTAAACCTGCTGTCAGGAGCTTGAGGTAAAATCTAAATGTTGCAGGCGATGGATGTGGTCCTAGTTGGTTGTCTTTTTCACCTTAATGCAAGTTTGCTGCTTGGCTAAGTGCTGCTAATATAAGCTGACCAGTGGGAGACTGGTTTAAGAGCTTTGACTATCACATCACTTGTTGAGTTATGTCAGAGTGTCGTGTCTGGGAGGCCAACCTGTAAGTCATGTGTCGAAGCAGCACATCAGCACTCAGCTAGGGGATGCTCTGTATGCTGGCTTGGACTGGGACAAACAGATAAATCCTTGTCTGCACCCAAGTGTTATTTTAGCGTGCAGGATGAGATCTGAGTCAGATTGTAAAGGAAATTTCATAGCTACAGTGTTAAGACGTCACTGTTTGTGTTTTGTGGAGCGAGTCTATGCTCACTTGATGCGTTCACACATACTGAGATTTTTATTGCTGTGGGTCACTAAATGGCTCTAAGGGATAGTTCACACCAAAATACTGTCATCATTTATTCACCCTCATGTTGTTCCAAATCTGAATGGCTTTCTTTATTCTCTGGAACATAAAATGAGGAGGACCAGTTTTGCTTGGTTCCTAGTGTTCTTCAAAATATGGAGAAGAAACAAAGTCATACAGGTTTAGAACAACTTGAGGGTGAGGATATTATGACAAAATTGATATTTCTGGGTGAACTGTCCCTATGTGGGTTCCCATGGTCATGGAAAAGCTTGAAATATAAGCAATGTTTTGATATTGAAATTAATGCAGTCTTAAAAATCAGGGATATATGAATACATAAATTTTTATAGTTATGCTAGTATTATTCTTGTGCTGGGTAAAACATGCATAAAATCCACAGTAGTGTCTGATTTGTGAGTCTCCATCTTGTCAATTGGTTCTTTTAAATAATTGGATGAAATGGTTCAGAAATGTATTTTAATGCTTTATTAGCAGTTTAGTATCAGTAATAAAGAACGACTGGGAAGGTCATTTGTCTATTGCTGATGTTCCTGCTGCTTGATGCTGTAATGTTATTTGTGTGATACCATTGCTTTTGAAAATCAAATGAGATTAAAAAAAATTAGATAAAAAAATAAGATGTCATTCTAATCCGACAAGCAATTAGTTTTCTTGCTAAAAATTTTTTTTCCATTTATAAATATATGTAATATATGGATTTATTATATCTTTGCAGCATTTTATTATATCCCTATATGTAAGCAGAGACAGATTGCATAGTGATGTAATCATAAATCAATAGGGAGATCAGACACTAGAACATTAACTTCTCATCCATCTTGTCTCTGCTAGACTACAGTATTTCAGAGATGATATGTGCTCCAGTGTATTCACTCCTTTTAGACATTGATGCATCAATTGACACTGTCCATTTGCATGAAGTAAAACTTTCTATGATCCACTGAAAATCAGCAACTCTCATTGAAAATTAATGACTTGTGGTCACTTTGCTGCTGCAAATGAAAAATGCTTGAACTTTAGATTGGATTGAGTGCAAGGAGATAACATTGTTAACATATTTATTTCTGTTTATTTTTCCAGATACTCAGTGTTGTGAAGATTCACACTTGTTTACAACAGGACGAGACTCTTGCCGTCAATCTGCACACTGTTGCTTCTGTTTAAGGGTGTAGCACAGAGTGCTGCAGTGAAGATCACCACACCTCCCACAACCCAGAATACTGAGTATAGCGGTGTGAAATTCCACAACCAAATCCCAGAGAGCAGTTAACAAGGCCGAGAGACGGCATTTGCTTTTTCTGTCTGATGCAAGATGACAACAAGAAGCCAACACCCTTGTAACGTTTTCCCAGAACTAATATTTTTTTAAAACTATTTTCTAATCTCTTCTTACATCTTTTGAATACAATGCTAATGCATTTCCCCTCAACTTTGGAAAGATGAACTTGGGATTTTTGAGCGGAGGGACGATTTAGAATTCAAGCGATATTGATTTCTTCCACCATGTCATGGAAAAGAAACTACTTTGCATCTGGCAGCAGTGGCTTACCGGGTATATTCACCCCACGAACCATGACATCAATCGCCCCCAGCAAAGGACTCATCAATGAGCCGGGACAGAACAGCTGCTTCCTGAACAGCGCTCTCCAGGTAGGACTATATATGTTCATGCTATAAACACATTTTACATGTTACCGTTTATACTTCAGAAATCTGATTAGTGTCTTTCTGAAATGTACAAACGGTGTCTTAGTGTAACAGAAGACTATTGACACAAATTATTAGCCTTTATTTGGTGCTTTTAGGGATGTATTTCAGTGTGGACGCCATAAAACTTAGAACACTTTGAGGACACCCCACATGTGCTTGCTGATATGTTTTCATCAACCGTTAGGCTCTACTTGTAGTCTGTGAGGATAAATATTGTGCAAACTCTGTCATTAATTAATGACTCATGCAACGCATGACCTCAACAGATGCTTGCTCTCGTGGGCAGAAATTGCGCCTACCTCCTCTTGTGATTAGCCATTTGAAGCAACAAGTCAAGCGGCTAGATGCATATGGCAGCAGTAGGAACAGTGCGCTGACTCTTCACTCGTTGCTCTCCTCACGCATGAGTGCTATTAGACAAAAAACGCTGTGTCTTTTTCCATTGTGCTGCTTGGTGGAGCCTGCATTAGATTTAGTGATGATTCAAGCACTGTCTGCACTAGACCCCACAAACAACTGTCAGACGCACACTGTCCTGGCCGGTAATTACCCTGCAGAGCAACCTGCCATTACTTACCCTCTATTTTTGGATTACTGTATAATCAGCTGTATGGAAATAAAGGGGCTTAGCTGGCTGATAATATGTCTAAAGCTACAAATTAGAGTCAGTTATGACTGGTTCGAGGGGTTGGGTGTTTGAGGGAGCGTCACGGCTGGATTGTCTGTTGCCATGAAGCATAACAATATGGCAAGACAATGAACTCAAAGCCTGGGGGTGAAAACGGTAAAAAAATGTTTTGTCTGCTGAACAAATTGTGGTGCTTTAATAACTTTCTTGAATACTTTTCTGAGGAATTGTAAGTAGTTTATTTTTATTTTGTTTTTTTAGGACTTGTTGGATTTTAAGAACTTGTCTGTAAAAATGTTACTCACATTAAAGCATGAGTTAATTTAGCTGTGATGTCTTCACAAATTATAATATACAGTGGTGTGAAATAGGCATGTCGCAATAATCAATATATCGACTTGTCGCGCAATATATGTACATGACCTCAATCATTTTTGGTGACACAATATATCGCCCATTATATTTACTTAACATTTAATGTCACCATGTTTTGTACATTCCATCTTTTGCAGCTTCCCGTACATAACGTGGTGTAGTCATGAGGTGCTAGTTCAAATTTTACTACAAACAAAGTTTAATCTGCAGATATGGCCTTGTTTAGGGATCTGTGCCTTTGTGCATATGGACATCTGACTGCTAAGTAGTGATTGTGTTTTTCAGCAATAGTGTGCACCTTTAATTTACAGAGAAAAGAAGGTAAGGGAAAAATCTGTAGATGGAAAAATCTCCATACAAGTTCTTTGTGCATTTTTCTACTTGTTACTTTGCACTTTTTGTTAGAAAATGTTTATTTACTATTAATTCAGGTTTTTTAAGTTATCTAATATTTTGATACTTAATTTCCATGATCTAAATATTCTTAAAAATGTAAAATTTGTTGTCATTTGGAAGTGTGTAGGCCTTCTTGCATTATTATGCTGTTACATTATGATTATATATTCAGTGTCATAAAATGGTCTTTAAAATGACAATAATATCGCTTATCGCAATATTTCTGGGGCAATATATCACACAACAAAAAGTTTTTATCGTGACAGGCCTAGTGTGAAAATTGTTTTGCCCCCTTCCTGTTTTTTAAAATTTTTTTTGCATATTTGTCACACTTGAATGATTCAGATCATCAAACTAATTTTAATGTTACACAGAGATAACCTGAGGAAATACAAAATGCAGTTTTGAAATAATGATTTCATTTATTAAGGGAAAAAAGCTGTCCAAACCTGCCTGGCACTACGTGAAAAAGTAATTGCCCCCTAAATCTAATAACTGGTTGTGCCACCCTTGGCAGCAACAACTGCTGCTCTTGGAGTAATTTTGTTAGGCTGGCTACTCCTGGGAAGGTTCACACCACTGTTCCAAGTTTTCTCCATTTATGGATAATAGCTCTGACTGTGGTTCGCTGGATTCCCAAAGCCTTAGAAATGGCTTTATAACTCTTTCCAGACTGATACATATCAACTGTTTTGATGCTCATCTGTTCTTGAATTTCTTTAGATTGTGGCATAATGTGTTGCTATTTAAGCATGCTTCACTTTGTCAGACAGGTTCTATTTAAGTGATTTCTTATTTCTTTGTTTAATATTAAAATTAGTTTAATGATCTGAATCTTTAAAAAAAAAAAATTTTTAAACAGGAAGGGGGCAAAAACTTTTTCACAGCACTGTAGGCCTATTTACATGTAAGGTGAATCAGTTGTCTAGTATTGTTCTCTGTCCCTTAGTTTTGATGTTCTGTTCACATGAAGTGAAAATAACTTTTTATTTTGGCATTACATGCCCTATAATAGAATAAGTTGTTCTTGTTTAAGCTTTCCCAGAAACCCCTTCCAAATTCAATAGTTCTGAACAGCCATTCAATAAAATTGATATTCAATCAATAAACTCCTGATTGAAGATCCAAGGATGCAGCATAAATGAGTTTGAAGGAAGGAGAGGGAGAGAGTTATGTCTAGACTGCCTGGGTTTTCAAAGCTGACATCTTCTGGTGTCCTGCTGATTCTGAGACAGAAGGTAAGAGTCAGGATGTGTAATCAGCAGCTTCCTGTTGAGTGCGGCTGCAGCTAAAGGAATTTTTGGTTTTAGGCTATTAATAAATCTTTATCCAACTTCAACTACTATCTTAATTTTCAGTAAAAGGCTCATGATTAGTTAAATCTGATTTGAAAAACTGGACTTTTGTTTGCAAGCTAAAGTGAGTTTAAACAAATTGTACAAAGTCTATGCGCACACAGGCTGCATTTATTTGATGAAAAGTACAACAGTAAGTATTAGGGCTGTCAATTTTTTTTTCTCGAATTTCGAATATTCATTGAATTTGAAATAAAAATCCACATTCTGGACTGGATAGGCTAACAAAATTCAAATGCAACAAATTCGAATGCAACGTTTTTGCATTCGAATTTGTTGCATTTTAATTTTGTTAGCCTATCCAGTTGAACCCACTAGATGTGGCGCTGCTACGTTGTTCATTCAAAATATTGCGGGGATAAAAGAACATCAATGCGGAGATGATGTTGTTTATGTCAAAACCGAAACCAAACCGTTCACACAGAACGCATGATTATCACATTTTCATGTAAGTTCAACTTTTTAAAAACATATCTCAAGACTTTATAGCGGGTTTTCCCCATCCTACTGCATCTCAAGTTTTTAAATGCAGAAAGTGGTTGGTTTTTCGGTCCTTTGTATTAAACTAAACATACATGCATGATTCTGTTTTGTTTCTAATTGTTTAAGCAACTTTAGTTATATAAGGTTTATAAACATTATTTTAAACATTATGCACTTTTTTCAAAGA
>NW_015505492.1:135550-163927 GCF_001515645.1 Sinocyclocheilus grahami
ACTTTTATTCTCGCTGTAGTATTGTTGTTGCCGCCGCCATGTCGTGAAGGTGCTGTGTGCTTCATTGTGAAAGCGAAACTACTTTGTTTGGTCTTCCAAAAGAGGACGATATCAGTTTCATCATGCCTAGAGCTGATCTGTGCTGGTCGCTGAGGGAATACATCAACTTAGTGCTGTGGATCGCCGGATTGGCTTTCACCGTGGAACGAAGCAGAGTCCAGTCCGGGGTCGTCACATGTGGTAGCCGCTCCTTCGTCGAATCCGCCGGCCGCGCCGTTCTCAAGCCCGGTTCCGACTCAGTCTGTAAGTACGTTTTCATTTAAAGGGGTCATATGATGCTGCTAAAAAGAAGAGTATTTTGTGTATTTGGTGTAATGAAATGTGTTTATGCGGTTTAAGGTTAAAAAAACACATTATTTTCCACATACTGTACATTATTGTTTCTCCTCTATGCCCCGCCTTTCTGAAACGCGTCAATTTCTACAAAGCTCATCGGGCTGAAAAGCGAGGTGTGCTGTGATTGGCCAGCTATCCAGTGCGTTGTGATTGGCCAAATACAAATATTAAATATTAATAATAATAATTATGGATTATAATGACTTATACTGTCTTTTTACATGTTTATGTTATCACGCCGCGTAAATATAAAACCATGTCTGCATTTGTGATCGGAGAAATGACAAACAACAAGCCCTACTCTACACTGCCCAAAAAACTTGCTTTAAATATATAAAATATAAAAACTCTTTAAATATAAAAGACGTACTTACACCGATGAGCTTTGTAAAAATCGACGCATTTCAAAAAGGCGGGGCATAGAGGAAAAACAATAATGTACAGTATGTGGAAAATAATGTTTTTTTTACTTTAAACCACATAAACACATTTCATTACACCAAATACACAAAATAATGTTATTTTTAGCAGCATCATATGACCCCTTTAAAGTAACAGCGCATTGTTTGCAGTAATTATGAACATGAATTATGAAATGTAGTAATTACCATAAATGCTGCTAAAAATCATCAACATAAAGTCTGCTGTATTTCACAGTCAACACATATGGCTTGTTGGCTAGTTTTAAAAGAAAATAGCACTTTTAGATAAACAAGGCAATAAGAGATGGCACTAGTGGAGGCAGGAAAACAAAGTTCTTTATGAACCGCAGGATTGCTTGTAATAAAGATTTCAATGCAAAAGGAAAGGCAGTAGATCTGACTATTTCTGTCAATGGTAAGTTTGTGATAACGTAAGAAAAGTAGTTTAAATGTTTTGCCAATTGCTTGAGCAACTTAATATATAAATCTAGAAGTAAATGCAAAAGTAAAAATCATTGAATAATATGTTGCTTATATTTATTGAGTTTAAACATGTCTGTGAAAGATTGTATTACTGTACTGTGCAAAAAAAGAATTGCAATGCTGAAAAAGCATTTTCAGTGACAATGTTTAGATTTGAAATCAAACTAATGGATAAATGTTGTGTTTGTGGTAAACCGCCACGGATCAGTAGCGGACTCTTCTGTGAAAGCACAGTCCGTGCTGCTTCCCCTCTCACAAGAGCCACCTAAGAGGGGAATTCACCCCATTTTCAAAAATGAAATTCATGCCCTGAATAAATGTCTAAAAATCCTGATTGGAGTATCGATATCGTGCTTTCTGTGATCGGCGATCGGTGATCGGCCTCAAAAACCCTAATCGGAGCACCCCTATTATTTGATATTTTGATATCCAAAGTTTTAGATGCTTTCAGATTATCTCTCCATAACTTTCTGAATCAAATCCAATTGTGAAGTGTGTGAATTTTGATACTTGTATTGGGTATTTTACAAATCCTGGTACAGAGTTTATCCTGGTTATTGAGGGAATGAATCAAGCATGTGGAAGAAACAAGCATTTTTATTAGCAGTTGTCCAGCAGGGTGTTGTTTTATTAGATCTATAATCTCAGAAATATCTTTTAGATGTAAGGATTGGGCCATATGAAGTTTTTATATTTAAGGACTAGATGGACAAGATCAGGGTGAGAGCCCCATCCTGCAGAGTTTTGCTCCAACCCTAATCAAGCACACCTAAACAAGCTGATCAAGGTCTAAAGGGTTACTAGAAAGCTAAAGGCAGGTGAGGTTTTATCAGGGTTGTAGCTGAAGTCTGCAGAACTGTGGCTCTCTAGGACCGGAGTTTGCCACCCCTGGGGCCGATTGCATAAACTGCTTAGACTAGTCTTAAAAAGTTAGTCATCTAATTTGTTTTCATCTAGACTAGTCATAACTGTTTAAAGTTGGTTACGAAAATGTAGATTGGCCCAATTTTAATCAGAAAAGTAAAACTGTTTACCTCTTGGCTAACTAGTTGGTCAAACTAGTTCTTAAGACACAGTCTTAACATCATGTCTATGTTTATGCAGCTGCCGGAAAACAAAGTTCTTTATGAACCGCAGGATTGCTTGTAATAAAGATTTCAATGCAAAAGGAAAGGCAGTAGATCTGACTATTTCTGTCAATGGTAAGTTTGTGATAACGTAAGAAAAGTAGTTTAAATGTTTTGCCAATTGCTTGAGCAACTTAATATATAAATCTAGAAGTAAATGCAAAAGTAAAAATCATTGAATAATATGTTGCTTATATTTATTGAGTTTAAACATGTCTGTGAAAGATTGTATTACTGTACTGTGCAAAAAAAGAATTGCAATGCTGAAAAAGCATTTTCAGTGACAATGTTTAGATTTGAAATCAAACTAATGGATAAATGTTGTGTTTGTGGTAAACCGCCACGGATCAGTAGCGGACTCTTCTGTGAAAGCACAGTCCGTGCTGCTTCCCCTCTCACAAGAGCCACCTAAGAGGGGAATTCACCCCATTTTCAAAAATGAAATTCATGCCCTGAATAAATGTCTAAAAATCCTGATTGGAGTATCAATATAAATAGTTATAAATGATAAAAAAGAAGGTTTTAAAAAGATCGGTATCGGTGATCGATATCGGCAGATACTGCTTTCTGTGATCGGCGATCGGTGATCGGCCTCAAAAACCCTAATCGGAGCACCCCTATTATTTTATATCTGCTCTTATTTTATAGCTTTTATTTGTCTTATTTTAAAACTGTTTATCTCATTGTTCTATTATTTATTCTTGTTTTTCTAGCACCAATTTACCAAGACAAATTCCTTGTACATGTATACGTACAGTACTTGGCAATAAACGTGATTCTGATTCTCGGTTTCAGTCAGTCATAGTTATTTTCAGTATATTTTTTCCATCAGCCCTGCTTCCTGTCTGCTTTCCGTCCCCTGGATCTGAAGTGTGTAATATGGTTAGTAATGGGCCGTGGTGTCCCTCTTTGCATAGGGCTATCTCTGATGTATCCAGTTTGGGGACTCGTGCAGTTTTGCTCACTCTTATTGAACTAATCTTTCAGGCAGCGGTCTACTGCAACTTCACAATGTTATTTCACAGTGACCGACTCCACGGTTGATCAGTTTCAGCTTCCTTTCTCCTAAAAGACCATTTTATAAAGATCTTGTCTGAAGGATTCTGCTGCCGTTTGTGTTTGTTAAAAAAATGCATCAGATCAGAGATTTGACCATCCCCTTAGTGTGATGGTGAGTCAGAACATCGCTTTAATGAGCAGATGTGACCTAGGTTGTCAAGCAAACACCTTTACTTCTTGTAAGGTCCTGCAGGCTTCTCATCAATATGGCCAGTCTCATCCTATACAAACTCTACTGGACAGTTCAGATTAGAAAAAAAAAAATGAAAAGCTGGACTTTGTTGTTAGACATTCTCGGAGGCAAACTCAGTGGCATGACAAGAGCTCCCAGAACTTAAGTGTCAAATCAGTGACGTCAAATCAATAGAAGGGGACACTGTGCCCTGATGTTGACTGCTTGAGACATGGACACACTAGCTAGTCCATGGCCACTGGCTCAGAATGTTCCTGCGTATTTGCAGACCTGCGTACTTGCACCCGGAGACCAGGGGCCGGATTCATGAAACATTCTTAAGAAGAAATTTCTTCTTAACTGCCATTTTCATCTTATTTTTTAACTTAAGAAAAAAGTTAAGAATATTTTGTATTCCCAAAAATTAATCTTAAGAGTATTCTTATCTTTTTTCTTAAGATTGTTCTTAAGACAAAACTTGAGAAGAATTCAAATTCTTGAAAAGAATCTTCTTAAAAATCATCGTAAATAACTTCTTAAAGGGGTCATATGATGCGATTTCAATTTTTCCTTTCTCTTTGGAGTGTTACAAGCTCTTGGTGCATAAAGAAGATCTGTAAAGTTGCAAAGACTAAAGTCTTAAATCCAAAGAGATATTCTTTATAAAAGTTAAGAGTCAACCATGCCTACCTAAAACGGCTTGTTCTAACACGCCCCCACATATCTACCTCACTATGTGGGAAGATTTGCATAACACCACCCAAATGTTCACGCAAAGAAAGAAGGCGTAACTTTTATTCTCGCTGTAGTTTTGTTGTTGCCACCGCCATGTCGTAAAGACGCTGTGTGCTTCGTTGTGAAAGCGAAAGCTTTTGGTCTTCCAAAAGAGGACGATATCTGCTTCGTCATGCCTAGAGCTGATCCGTGCTGGTCGCTGAGGAAATACTACAACTTTGCGCTGTCGATAGCTGGATCGGCTTTCACCATGGACGAAGCGGAGTCCAGCCCGGAGTCGTCACATGTCCTCCAGGACGCTGCTTCGTCGAAATCGCCAGCCGTGCCGTTCTCAAGCCCACCCGCCTCTGCTCACTCTAACCCTCCCGCCATTCCTCACGCTAGCCCCCGGCCTCTGCTCACTATAGGCCGCCGTGTGTGACGCTGTTTCATTGTGAAAGAGAAACTACTTTATTTGGCCTTCCAAAAATGGACACGACTAGAAAACAGTGGTTAAGTTGTATTTACAACACTGTTCCAGAACACTTTATCTAAATTTAAAGAGTTTTTACATTTTATATATTTAAAGCGAGTTTTTTGGGCAGTGTTCACTTTTTAGTCAGCCGTCCAATCACAGTGGAGGATGGGCAGGACAAATTCCACACTGACCAACCGCCACATCCTCCTTGCACAACAGCAATCGGCTTTCACCATGGACGAAGCGGAGTCCAGCCCGGAGTCGTCACATGTCCTCCAGGACGCTGCTTCGTCGAAATCGCCAGCCGTGCCGTTCTCAAGCCCACCCGCCTCTGCTCACTCTAACCCTCCCGCCATTCCTCACGCTAGCCCCCGGCCTCTGCTCACTATAGGCCGCCGTGTGTGACGCTGTTTCATTGTGAAAGAGAAACTACTTTATTTGGCCTTCCAAAAATGGACACGACTAGAAAACAGTGGTTAAGTTGTATTTACAACACTGTTCCAGAACACTTTTTTTATATTTAAAGAGTTTTTATATTTTATATATTTAAAGCGAGTTTTTTGGGCAGTGTAGAGTAGGGCTTATTGTTTGTCATTTCTCCGATCACAAATGCAGACATGGTTTTATGTTTACGCGGCGCGATGCAACGCAACGTGTAAAAAGACAGTATAAGTCATTATAATCCATAATTATGTCCCCACTGGATGCAACGAATGCCTCGTTTATAATGGGTTTTCATGTTTTTGAATTATCGCTCCGGCCTGACAGGGCATCATCACAATATGGTGAGGGGCATAACATTTCCGTCTCACGCTTGAGGTATTCGGCCAATCACAACGCACTGGATAACTGGCAAATCACAGCACACCTCACTTTTTCAGACCGATGAGCTTTGTAAAAATTGCCGCGTTTCAGAAAGGCGGGGCATAGAGGAGAAACAATAATGTACAGTATGTGGACAATAATTTTTTTTAACCTTAAACCGCATAAACACATTTCATTACACCAAATACACAAAATGATGTTATTTTTAACAGCATCATATGACCCCTTTAAATTTAGGACAGCCCCAGACTTGTCTTAAATCCCAAACAGTAAGAATTATTTAATTAATTTATTGGGATTTTGCAAATAAATTGTTATATTTAAGCATTACAACAACACTAGCTACATATAATACATAGTATGACTATTAATAGGGATGTGCACAAGTTTTCTGAAGTGACAGCGATGACGGATAATGTAAACAATGATCGGTCATGATTAGCCTATGTGTGACGCTACTTTTTACTGACTTCAAAACTCAGTAGCAACTCTAAAATGAGTCAGATAGGGAGCTTTAATTGTACGCTTTTAATTTTAGCTTATTAATACGACATAATCTTTGTCAGTATTCAGCGCACATGAATGCGCAGGATGCGTTTGCTGTAGCAGCGCAGACACACATACCGGAATTGTTCACTCAGATGAGAGCGCAAAAACAGCACAAAAATGAATTAAACATATCGCTGCAGCTTGAGACAGGCTATTTTAAAAGTAACTGTTCAAAAACGCGGCGCATTAAAAACGTGAAGCTAAGCACCAGTCAAACTCGCGACGAAAATAATGTGCGTGCTTATTAAGATTATTAGGGTAATCTGCAGGAAGTGCAAAAAGACAATAAAGTGTGAGTTTATCAGAGCATCATGTATTCACTCAGATGACGACTGTTATTTTCTTCTTAAGAAAAAAATTAAGATGCTCTTAAGAATATATTTGAGAACTTACGAATTTTTCAAGAATTGCACTTAAGGACATTCTTACGAACTTCGTGGAATTTATCTTAAGAAATTTCTTAACTTATTTCTTAAGAAGATTTTCGTGAATCCGGCCCCAGGACTGTGTTTCAAGAACAACGGTTATTGTAGGAAACTCCTGAAAATGTCTTTATGTATGTCAGTGTATGTAAGGTTTTTGGTCACAAATCACACCATTTCTTTCTTCTACAGTGCAGTTATGGCGCTTTTCCACTGCATGGTACGGCTCGGTACGGTTCACTTTTTGGGGGTTTTCCACTGGGTACAGTGCCTGGTACTTTTTTTAGTACCACCTCGGTTTAGGTTCCAAGTGAACCGTACCGTTACCAAAACGTGACGTGTAAACTGCGGATCACGGATTGGCTGGAGAGAATCGTCACTACCTGCGTCACTGAACTTGACACAAATACAACAGAACCGCTAGATTTAAATCAGCACAGCCAGTGAAGCATCGAAAGCAAATGTTTTGAACGAATGCACCTTTTTTTAACAACCAAAAAGTGGCTGTTTCGTTTTCTGTTGAGGAAGTACAGACGTTTCTCTCATTGATAGCCGAGGAGCGGATTCAGCAACAGCTTGATGGGGCGACGCGGAATGAAAACGTTTTTCAGGAGTCACGGAATTAATAATTCAGCGCAACTATAGCAACGTGAATAATTCCGCCCACTCTAAAGTGATACTAAACTGCAGTGGAAACGCAAACCGAGCCATGCCGTGCTGTGCCGTACTGAGCCACGCAGTGGAAAAGCGCCATTAGAGTGTCTTTTTTTTTTTTTTAAATGTATTATTTAATTTTTTTTTTATTTTAGATATAATGGCCCAAAAGGGCAAATTACTCTTCTGTCAACCTGTCCCAAAACACTCACATCTTTATATTTTAGCACTGCTTGGCAAGGCTTCAAGTAAAAACTGGTTTTCCTAAGACCATGTGGTTTACATTGCAAACAAAAATATGGAGTTTATTGATTGTGATGAATACTTGTGATCGTGTTGTAGAGTCCTCTGATGCACATTTTCATGCCCGAGGAAATATTTACATTCAAGCTTTTGTGTTTAACAAAAACATTGCATTTCATACATTTTATTCCCTTACAGTTTCACTTGCCATGCAAAGAGTGTCAGCAGGTCATACAGGGTGATCGTAATGGCATGAGAGATCAGTGCTGTTGAGTACTATTAAGTTTTATTGTGCAGAGACCCACGCACAGCCCCAAACAGATGTTTTCTACTTTGTGTCTCTGATTTGTGAAATTACTCTCTGAAATTGATTCTGTCAGCACTATAGATTTTAAAGGGGTTCAAAGTAAGCCAAATGGACAGCTCTGCTTAAGATTTCTGACTGAAACATAAGAAGGTCTCTTAAACGTTTTGGTTTACAGGCCAGCTAACTTTTGAAGTTCATTGACAGACTTTGTCACTATTAGAGTGATTAAGGCATCTCTGAAGGTAAAGTTAGACGGCAGATTCATTTGGGTAACTGAGTTGTGTTAAGTGGGACTGACAGCTCTCTTAATAATTCAGCAAGCGTGTAGATCTGCCGGGTGAGCAGCGGGGCCATGGCACACAAAGTCCCCGCTCATGGCGGGCAGGTGGGGTCAGCTCGACCTCCGCAGCCTCCCAGGCACGGCCAGATGGGAGGTGTGCATGATTGTGTGTCTGTGCGTGCATGTGAGCTGCCCAGCAGGAGCCTAGCAGGTCTTTGTTTGTTCCGCTGACATTCCGCATCATCCTTCACCTGGAGATGCATACATTCCTCAAGATGAAAGACTAAAGCTGGGAAACACGCTCATCACTTCATCTTACTATCAGACTTTGCTCTGCTTGTGAACCTGCTCCCGTTTCTTCAAACTCTTGGATAGAGCACACAGGCTTATCAGATCTTTGACACCTGATTGGTGAGACCTAATTGCTTCTTTCATGTGATTGGTTGAGATTGTATTACGGTGTGTCAAGAAAGCTGGATTTAGGAGATTGTTTAGGAAAGGAGTCGTTCAGCGTCAGATACAACTTGCACAATCTCCATCTCCAACCTGACTCGACTTCTTTAGATGCCTTGCCCTTCTGAGAGAGACACTTAGGAAGAGGTGGAAAGTCAACTGCAGGCGGTGCAAGTGCTTTTTTAGCCTGATGCATTTTTGATGACTTGAGCTTCTCAGGCATTTTAGAAGGTTTGTTGAGTGTCTGATGCTTGATTGAACCTTTTCTCAGCCTTTCAGAGCACTCTCATATCATGCGCAGGCAGCATCAAAGATCAGAGGACGATGTAAACGTTTCTTACGACTAATTGCACATTTTTCTTATAGGTTCTCTGGCATCTGGATATCTTCCGGCGAAGTTTCCGGCAGCTCACCACACACAAGTGTATGGAGGACTCGTGCATCTTCTGCGCTCTGAAGGTAAAGCACTGAGCCCATCAGGGTTTTACTTTTTTCATGATGCATTAAATTCATGGAGCTGACAGGGATCTCTGGTCCATTATAGCTTTTCTAATTCTGTACTTTCACTTTTTATATGAAGGCTAATGTGTTTCTGCCATCTGTATATGCTTCAAGATTCTGAAATGTTATCAAATATTAAATAGTGTCTAAATAAATAACTTTATTGTAAAAGCAGAGATAATTGGCTTGACCCACTTTATTTACAGATAAAAGTACATTTTTAGTTGAAAGGCATAGTTCACCCACAGATGACAATTCTGCCATCATTTACTCTTTACCCTCATGTCGTTCCAAACCTCTGTGACTTTCTTTCTTCTGTGGAACATTATAAAAAACAAACTCTGAGACATTTCTCAAAATATCTCTAAGTCAGTGGTCACCAAAACCTGTTTTTTTTATGTTGGGTCTACTAATAAATGGCTTCATTTGGTAAGTCTATAAAGAACTGCACCCAGCAACTCCATTACACTGCTGAGCATCCAAAAGGATAGTAACTTGTTTCATCTTGTGTTTGCACAAGTTACTCAACTTTATGTAACAGCTATTCATTCTCAAGTGAGAAACAAATCTATAATTAAAATTTTGTTAGTATAATTACTAGTTTACATGTCTGTTCTAATTATTATTTAGGCCTAGTTATTTTGTCTGATACCAAAACATTAAAAAAACAGTGTTGAATCACTACTTTGTCATTTTGTCTGCTTCGAAGCGTTGGCAGACCATTATATGTATGTTGACGTACTATGAAAACATAAAATATATGGAATTGAAGGTATAGATATGCATCAACAACTAGCTATCCTGTGTTTAACTATAGCTACATGGCAAGCAGTGTTGCGTGTATTCAGCTCTTGCTGTGCCATTTCTTTTTCCGTTCCGTTTCTTTTCAGTCCCTCCCTTACACTCATTTTATATTAGATTCCTTCTAATGTTCAGGATTGCCATTGGCGCTTTCCATCAAAAGTTCAATAACTCAGCTGGAAATTAGAGATCTCTCTCCTGAGCCCTGTGTCAGCGCAGTAGGGGGCTGCCTGTCTGCTCTCACACACAGGACTGGGACAATATGTCTGTCAGCCTGTCCTCTCGCTCTCATGGGTCTGGTACTGCCTCTGTATTCGGCTGTCTGTGTTTTTCTGACTTTACTCCAGTATGTTTCACGGGCAGTGACATAAGTGCAGTGCCTTTATTCGTTCAAATCTCTCAAGAGTTTTCAGCCTTCAAAGTAAAGAAGTTAATCCTGTAATAACTGTTTACTGAGGAGTTTCTTGATTCAGCACAGAAGTCTTGCAGACAGACATGTCTTGCTTTACAGCATTTGAAATCTTAGATGTGTTCATATATACCAGGAGACTTAATTATGCTGTTTAAATGTGGCTTAAGAGGGGAAAAAAATACGGCTTTTAATTGGATAGTTCACCCAAAAATTAAAGTTCATGCATTTACTCACCATCGTATCATCTGTATTACTTTCTTTCCTTCGTAAAACACAATCTTTAAAATGTCTTTGCTTGTCATGGTACTTTTTTTAATATAAAAAAGAAGTTGTGATTATTGACTACATTAAAAATTACATTTAATCTTAAACATCATATTCATTTTCACATTTGAAAGAGATTTGAACTCTTTATACAACAGTTTGTAACTGGATACAGGGTGACAAACTGTTGTATAAAGGTACACTTATTGCCCATTTTTGAAAGAAGTTGTGTGATGAGCTGGTGTTGGTTTTCTTTAACATTAATCGAAAGCTGTGGTTGTTTTTCAGAGCATCTTTGTGCAGTTCCAGTTCAGCAGTGAGAAGGTGCTGCCCTCTGACGCTCTCCGCTGCGCTCTAGCCAAAACCTTCCAGGATGAGCAGCGATTCCAGCTCGGCATTATGGACGATGCAGCTGAGTGCTTCGTAAGGGCTCTTGACTCTTCACCATCGCCCTTTAGCTTTCCTCCCCTATAGCGCATTACGGCTTTTCCTGCTATTCTCCTCCATGTCCTTGCTTTTTCAATACACTATAGTATTCTTTCACATGCCAAATTAGACTCTCTGCTCAAGAGGTAGATTTTCTTGAAGAGGAAAAATGCACTCTGACATTTCTTGTGAACATTGTTAGCTTAGCTCTTGAGTCCACCAAGTAGAAGGAAGGTGTTTGATATCCTCTCGGCCCTGTATCGGTCCGTCCCTGTATTTTTTTGGTTGCATGTCTGCTTTCATGTCAGTTTTTATCTCTTGTCTCTTGGCAGGATGCTTGAGAGTACAGAAAATGTAAACCTTGTTTGACTCTGTAATCTTCTGTAATCTCATAGACACACATCCTATTTTGTGCAGTGATTAATTTTCTCCCAATGGCTCATTTTAAAGGCCATAGCATCATAACGTATAAGATAAAGAATGGCTCCCTGTCTCAGCCTCTTTCTACTGCTTGTTTAGCAACATCGTACAATGTGCTGACCAGTAAGAACTGCGACCACAGACTGCAAATGTTAATTTTTTCCCCCTTAACCGCTATTGTTGTCTGGTCATTATGCAAGACTGGAGGCGCTGGTGAAGGGCAGTTGTTTTGTGAACTTTCAACATCTCCCTACAGAACACAAGCCTTCCCCAATCCCAACATTCTCAACTATATCCCTCAGCCAAAAGAGCTGAGCATGCTGTTATTCACAGACTCGGTACACACCCACTAGAAGGCGAGAATCAATTAACATGAGACATACAGGACAGATGTATGCTGTTTCTCTTCAGTGAGATTTTGATTTAAGCACACTGATTGGTGATAATTAAGCAATAAGTCTCTCTCACAGGAGAATATCCTCATGAGGATCCACTTTCACATCTCTGATGAGACCAAGGAGGACATCTGCACAGCCAAACACTGCATCCCTCATCAGAAGTTTGCCATGACACTCTTTGAGCAGGTGAAGCCTTTTTATTAAAAAGGAGCAATATTTTTAAAGGCACTATGAATTCCATTGGTAAATCATTTAGTAGGATGTATTTCTGAATGACACTCAATATTTGGTGGTAGAAAATGTAAAACAGTGTATTATATATCAGCATTTAGTTGGATTATAGTTTGACCTGTCTACATTGCACATGTCAGTAAATATTTGTAATTTTTTAAATAATTGATCATTGATAATTTCTCTTTTATAATAACATGCATTGCTTGTATCAAATGTATTTTTATATATTTTTGCTCACTTTTAAACCTTTTTTCATCACTTTTTTGTAAGTGATATCCTTGTAAAATAATTTTTTAAAATCCTATTCCAGTCATCAAATGGTTAAAGTTCATATATGTCATGGGAAAGTCATATGAAAATAATGAAATAATGATAATAATCAGTTGTCAATTAATTAATTTGTGTTGTGTCGAAAAGTGTGGGAACCCTAATACACCTAGTTTTTAATATAAAATAATGTTTCCCACTCTGTCTGTTTGTATAGAAAAGATTATTGAACAGATATCGTTTTTTGTTCTCACTTAGTGTGTGTGCAGCAACTGTGGAGCCTCCTCAGACCCCCTACCCTTCATTCAGATGGTCCACTACATCTCCACCACCTCTCTGTGGTGAGCAAAATCATCCCTGCAGCACATACACATGCACAAAAATGAGTGATGCTAAAGAATGAGGTCATTTTGAAAGCTGGGACCGAAAAGGGCCACACTGTACGGCACAGAAAACATCATGTCCTATACTCTTCTCCAGCTGAGCAAATGAGCTCTCTGCCACATCAAACACAGTGAAATCAATCAGAACAGAGAGAGATTCCCTCAATGGCCAAGAGCACATGGCAACAGCCAGCTTAAATATTACTCTAGGTCTCCTGGACAGCAGTGCCACTGCTTTTAATCATGGGTGCAGCTCCCCTTGAACTCTGCAGTCAAATGTTGTCACCATCTGCTTTTAGAGCTGCGCATTTGCGGACACAGTCTGGATTACTGCATTCAGCCTGCCAGTGGAGCAGATACTTAACGTTGTGAACAAACATTTGTAAGCACAACAGCGATGAAAGGACTTCATGAATATTCCAGCATGCAGCTCTGTGATTAAGGAGGCTTTTTATGATAATAGCTGACATTGCAGTGCAGAAGAGCTTTCTTCTGCACAAGGACATTGACTGCCTGTGTCTTTGAACCCGAGAACTGTTGTTGTCCCACTCAAAGTATTACAGCTAATGGAGTAATAAATGAATACAATAATAATAAAAAAAATTATTTAGCTAAGCATTGTAGTTTGTCTCTAGTTATAGTATAGTTTTATACTATTAAACAATTATAATTGTATACTATTAAACCTAGTGACCTGCCTTACTGCCTATAACATGAAATGTGCAGTCATAGGCAGGAAATTAGTTGGACAAATAGTGCTGGCTCAAATGAGTTACAATACATGCAACACAAAATAAATTATTCAATATTCTGATAAGAATAAATATATTTAACACAGATTTTAAGAAAAAAGTAGTCAGGAATGCCATCTCCAATTATTTGGGAAAACATGGTATCTGAGGGAGTTGCATTTCTTAACTTTTGGGACAGCCTTCATGAGCAGGCCTGTGATACCTTGAAATGCTGCCTACAGATTCAGTTCAGATGCCTTTGAAACTGTTTTTTAGCCTTAATGTAGGCTGTTTATTAATACCAGTGAATGTAGCAGCTTGGCCCATTAATATAAAATTCAAATGATGTTCCCTCAAAGATGTGAGCATAACAGCTTCAAACATGGCTCTCAACCAGGCAACATTTCTGAACAAGAAGATTTTATACTCTTTTATAATATTATTTTTGATGAATTTTAATGTCAGTGAGAATGTTTAAGATATTTTTTGTATACACACTCTCACTGGGAGGAGCCTGTCCTGGTAACATTGTGACATTGGCAAGGCTGTCTCCCTGAAACCTGCCTGAGCTGTGATGTTGCTCCAGGCACGCAGTGTTGCAGTGTCTTTGAGATGCAGTGACCTCTGCTGCAACAATACGATCAGACCGGTCTGGACTGTGACCTCCCTGAAAACCCTTCTGAATACATAAAACACTGTACACAAACACACCTTAAACACTTGAGTCAGTTGTTTAGGTTAGCGTTACAAATTCCATTTTTTATTTTTAAATTCATATAGTAATTATAGGCTGTTAACAAATACAAATACAAACACTTCACCCGTAATTACAGATATGAGAGCTGCAGTGTATTGCTTGTGCTATCTTAATGTGTGACATGTGTTGGTTATGCTACAGTAACCAGGCAGTGCGGATGCTGGAATGCCGGGAGAAGCCCACCCCAGACATGTTCGGAGAGCTGCTGAGGAACGCCAGCACTGTGGGAGACCTGCGCAACTGCCCAGTTAGCATTACCACACTCCGCCACACACTCAGCTCTATCAAATCAAGTGCTAATTAGGCATAATGAAGTGTGTGTGTGTGTGTGTGTGTGTGTGTGTGTGTGTGTGTGTGTGTGTGTGTGTGTGTGTGTGTGTGTGTGTGTGTGTATGTGTATGTGTGTGTGGATGTGGCGCTTGTCTGGGTTTGAATAGGATTGTGCCCATTAAGTAATCGCTGGGTCAAAACAGGACACAATCAGTGGAATGTTAATTTGTCTCGTGGCCCTGAGGAGGACCAAATTCTTACGCAAAACACGCACACTTGTTTTCATGTCAGATCAGGATTTCCTTGGATAAGGCATGACGGCTTATCACATTGCAAAAAAAATATTTTCTTAATCAGTATTTTTGTCTTGTTTTCCAGCAAAAATATCTAAACATCCATGAAACAAGATATATTTACTTCAGAGGCAAAATAACATAAGTCAGGAATACAAAATTAATACTTCCTTCAGAAGTGTGAGATTTATAATGTTACAAAAAAATTATATTTCAAATAAATGCTGTTATTTTTAACTTTCTATTCATCAAAGAATCCTGAAAAAAGTATAATGGTTTCCACAAAAATATTAAACAGTGCATCTGTTTTCAGCATTGAAAGGGTCATGTGACACTGAACACTGGAGTAATGGCTGCTGAAAATTCAGCTTTGACATCACAGGAATAAATGACATTATATGAAAATACAAACCAGTTTCTAAATTGTATTCATATTTTTAACCTTGCTGTTTTTACCGTATTTTGATATTTTGAGCATTAGAAACATCTTATATTCAAAGGTTTTTTTTTAAAGCCTATTGGCAATGGCAAGTACGTATTTTTTTCTAATTCAAGCTTAAACCAAGCTTAAATTTTGACTTCTCTGATATTCATATACGACATTCATATAATAATGAATCATTACATTAGTAGATGACATTATGCTTTTATGTTTGTCTGTTCACTAGTATTAATGGAAGTAAACATGTTTTGAGTTGACACTATGGCAAGATTTCCTTTAGAAATGAACACATTTGAAAGTTGAAGAACAATCTGTGTAGATCTGAAACAGACATGTTATCTTGACCCTCAGACATGCTTCATGCAACCTAAACACACACACAAAATATGGGTGTTCATCTGTGGTTTCTGATCTATATTAGGGTGACTGTGTAAGTTCGGGCAGGGGGAATGGGAATTAATGGTAATGGCTAATATAAGTGTAGTTAATGTAAGTTATAGCTCCAGAGCTTTCAAGCTCCAGTATATATAAAAAAAAAAACTAAAAAAATTTTTTTCCTCTGCCCTTTTTTCCTCTACAGGGCAACTGTGGAGAGAAGCTCCGTATTCGACGTGTCCTGATGAACTCCCCAGAGATCATCACCATTGGCCTGGTGTGGGACTCAGACCACTCTGACCTAGCAGAAGACGTCATTCATAGCCTGGGCACCGTCCTGCGGCTCGGAGATGTAAGACATGCACCCTGCCAGTAGTTAAAATATCCCACAAACTACACACAATTCCACTGATATAAATCGGTTGATAGATGAACAAATCCACAACTGAAAACAGAAGCTTTTGAAGTTATAGACGGTGATAAATGCATTCGGCTCCAAACAGCAGTGCTACAACTCTGAGATCACTGTGATGCACATGGGAATTACTGGCAGAACTTGTCAAACTTGTTGCATCAATGACAATGACTCACACATAAAAGCAACTCTCTGCCACTGATTTCAGGCTTCCTTAGGACACAGGGCGGGCACAGGGTGTCCTAAGTGGGTTTGCATTTCACTAAGTACTGGGTTCACGTTTCAATGTGAAATGTAAAACCGTTTTAAGACCTAAACAAATTATTATTTTAAACTGAAATACATCTAGAGATCAAGAGTGGTGTTTTGATAATCTCCATCACAGATGTTTTTAATGCCTTTGAAAGATCTCATGGTCACTTAAAATAGGTAATCTTTGAAATGGTTTGGTTGTGTGGGTCTACTTTTATGTGTGTATGTGAATGTGTTTGTATTTGAGTAATAAGCGACCTCTCGTCCTTCGTTTCACCCATAGCTGTTCTACCGAGTGACAGAGGACAAGGCCAAACAGGCGGAGCTCTACCTTGTGGGCGTGGTCTGTTACTATGGCAAACACTACTCTACTTTCTTCTTCCAAACCAAAATCCGCAAGTGGATTTACTTCGATGACGCTCATGTGAAAGAGGTAATAATCTGGGCTTTGTGTAACCAGTGAATGTGAAAAATGCAGCCCTTAGCTTGCCGGTTTGCCAGGGTTGTTCGTAGGGCTTTATTTATACATGCCCTGATCTAATGTTCCTTGCTAGCTCTGTCCATAGGGAGTTTGTGTAGAATCATTAACTGGGATAGACCAATGTGTTGGCTAGTTATTTAGCAGTGCCCCACAGGCTCCCAGCATGTGGTGGGTGGGTGGGTGGGTGAATGTATGTGTGTGTTTGCTCCGTTAGTGCTTGTGTGCTGTTTTACATAATTCAACAGTTTGTTGACTCTCCACTTATGAGTCTGTGTGTGCAGGTATATGTGCACATGCCAGTAGCTCAATGCATATCAATAGTCATCAATGCACATTTAATATATGGTCGTAACATAAAGACATAATTGCACAACATGCATAGCAGGTGAACGTCAATGAATGGTTATGCGCAAATATTAAAATTTTGGACCATGTCGAAAATACAATAATGTTCAAAAGTTCTAATACTTTTATTCAGCATGGATGCATAAAATTGATCAATATCTATAGTAAAGACACCATCATAGGAATAAATTACATTTTAAAATATATTAAAATAGAAATCAGATTTCAGATGAAACTGAAATGAAATATAAACTTATAAAATGTTTCTCTTTTTTCCATTTTTTTAAATTGTACATAAAAAATACAAGAATTTTATATAAGTAGTCTATATATATGTACATATAGGGCCTAAAACTAACTTCTTGCCACACCTGCCAATGGCCGGTGATGTGATCAAATTTACTGGCCAATCAAATTTTTTTACCGGCCATGAAACTCTTTTTGCAAAAACAGCCAGTTATTACTACTACAATGACTAAACATATTTACAATGTTTTTAATTTGTCCTTTACTTTACTTTCAAGGAAAAAAAACTAACAGATTTATTGATGTAACTTTTTTCTTTTTGTCCCTAAAAAAACGATGAGGTTCTCGTCCTTTGTATGTTTTCAGCAAACGGAGCAGGCCATCGTGTTACGCCTGTTTCACACATACTCCGTTTGCAGTGCATATGTGGAGCGTATTTTTTTCCACTCCCATATTAACGGATTAGAGCAGGGCTATTCAATTAGCTTCATTTGAGGGCCGGATTATCAAACTGAAAATTTGAAGGGGGCCAAGGGGGTGGGGGCTGTCCTGATCTCTTTCTGGGGGGACCTATAAAATTAGAAATTAAATTGTAATCTAAAATCTATAAAAGGTTAACATTAGTGCTGTCTGTCAATCGATTAAAAAATATTAATCACACATTTTTCTGTAATTAATCATGATTAATTGCATATTTATATTGTAATAATTTCACATTGAACCTCCAAATGAATGTAGAAACAACATCAAGACAGTATATTTTAAATGTTTTTAATGGCATCTATTTACTAAGTAAGTATCCTATTATTAATGAAGTATTGACTTAAAGTATTGAACTATTAAATTAACATTTAATAAGCTCTGAAATATTAAATGATTTTAAAACAATCTTCACATAAACATATAAATTGTATATGTTGTTCGTAGGGCTTTATTTATACATGCCCTGATCTAATGTTCCTTGCTAGCTCTGTCCATAGGGAGTTTGTGTAGAATCATTAACTGGGATAGACCAATGTGTTGGCTAGTTATTTAGCAGTGCCCCACAGGCTCCCAGCATGGGGTGGGTGGGTGGGTGGGTGAATGTATGTGCGTGTGCTGTTTTACATAATTCGACAGCTTGTTGACTCACCACTTAGGAGTCTGTGTTTGTGCGTTTGTCTGTGTGTGCAGGTATATGTGCACATGCCAGTAACTCAGTGCGTCAATAGTCATTAGTGCACATTCTGTATATGGTCATAACATAAAGACAGGAATGGCACAATGTTCATAGCAAGTGAACGTCAATAAGTTATTATGCACAAATCTGGCACATGCCGACAATATACAGTAACGTTCAAATGTTTTAATACTTTTATTCAGCATGGATGCATTAAATTGATCAATATCTACATTAAAGACTCCATCACAGGAATAAATTACAATTTAAAATATATTAAAATAGATATCAGATTTCATATAGAAAACTAATTTCAGCAACGTTAAAAAAAATCTTACTGACCCCAAGCTTTTGCATTTTCCATATTATGACTGGTAACTAATAAATGCTGAATTTTATTTAAGTATGAAATATTAATTGTATTAAATACTAAAATTCTGTACTATTTTACCTAAATTAGAAATAAAACGATGGTAGACCTACATCACTACACTAAAGCATACTACGACAGTGAGGATTCAGGTACTTGCACACCAGCATAAGGCCGGTTTACTGGTCTTTAGGGCTGTTGCGTTGAGGGAATTTCCCTTGCGGTAATTTTGAGTGGCTCAATAGCGCGGTATGCGGTATTACCGCCATATATATATATAATTTGTGTGTATGTGTTACGATATAACTAACGAGGTCATATTCAGAAGACAATGAGACCGAAACCAAATAGCGTTGAAACAGGTGAAGTAAACAGAAGAGAATGACAAAATAACGGTCCACATAACAGAACATAAACCTGACAATAAGATCGTTAGGCTATCGTTAGCCTATATGTATAACAGTTAGCCTAGTTGTAATCTGATTTTCTAATCTGACTAGACAAGAGACTTTCTATTGATATTTCCACCTGCACCCACGCTGCGTTCTAGACGGGCTGTCAGTCAGTGCATGTACAGTGTTGCGCCACAAGGTGGTGGAACGTGACTGTCATTCAACTACACGTTCAAAAACGCTGATTCATTCATTCAAAGAGACGTAATGAAACACGCTGTTGAAATCATTTTAACTTTGAGCGACACTTTAGAAGGCTCAGCTGACCAGCTATGCATCAATGCTAAGACAGAGATTTCACTTTCCTTGGACATGACAACCTATTTTCACAAATATGACTCGGCCTGGAGGACAGACGCAAGTAATCGCATGCGCTCAGTCGATCTCTCTCTCATTCACTGTGTGTTTAGGCTTGTTAAGTGCAAATCTACGGAGCCTCTGTACAAATCAGCATGGTACACGTTATGTTATCATTACTAACTTGTTTAATATTTAGTCCACATGCATGAAGTGTAAAACAAGAAGGGCATAACCTTACGGAAAAATAAAACACGCAAAAATCGCGGTTGCTGCGGTTCTTGCATTCCTCTGCGGGTTTGCTCGTCAATAGCGCGGTATTGCGATATTGCGGTTATCGCGACAGCCCTAACTGGTCAAATTTATTTTACTGAATTTCTTTGGTGCACCTTCAGGAGGATGTTTTACATAGTAAAGCAAATGTTTCAATTCATAATAAAACAAGTAATATTTCAATACTGATTATAATAATTATATCTATGCATTGCTTTATAGACAAATCTTTAGTGGAGTTTGCTAAGACTGTCGGTGTAAAAAAGAAAAATTCTGTTAAACAGTAAAGAATCAGCAGCTGTAATAACCATATATTTCATTAGAAGATATGATGTCAATATACTGAGCTACTTGAACTACCAAAGTCTGCTTTTTACCTTACAATATACCGATAATATAGATAGTAATAGAGTTCATCATAAGTAGCCTGTCCATAAAACATAGCTAATACTCATGAATAAATGGTGCACAGGGTAATATACACACAAAGACAAAACAACAAAACTTTGCCTTAGAGTTAAATGTTGTGCTACATCATAGTTATATCAGAGCTATATCTAGGTACCAGAACATAATAGAAACTTGGGATGAGCTCCTTTGACCTGAGTAAACATCCACCCAGAATACCTAGCAGTGCCCTGTCACCTCTCAAAACTCTTTTTGCCAGTCACAGCTTTTGACTAAAAATTCCAGAATCAAAATTTTAAAGCAATATGGGTTCCCCAGTTGGTAGCCTCAGTGATAAGCATCAGATCTTCTGTTTGTTTTGTCAGGCCGTGAGCCGTCAATTTCCAGCGACACACGGACAGACTCCTCCACAGACAGCTACAGCTATAAGCATTCACACTCCCACCACGAGTCTATGGCTTCCCACTTCTCCTCTGACTCCCAGGGAACCGTCATCTGTAACCCGGACAACGACTCCGCCTCCCACAGCAGCCTGGAAACCACAGGTATGTCAGTTTGTACACTCACACTAGAATCAAAGACAGTTTAGACACCATATTAGGTATATTGGCACTGAGTTGATCCATACAGAAGTAAACTTAATGTGATCTGTTTTATGTCCTGCTTAGGGCTGCACAATTAATGGTCGATCTGATTTTGTTTTATTTATCAAATAGCAAATGCTGTGATATAATTAAAGAAATATGTGCTTGAGCGTTTTGGAGTAAAGCATGGCACTGTGTTCATTTACACATCAGCAGCTCATGATCAAATGTTTTCAGTGTCTCGGAGTGCCTCGGTTCAACGTTAATGTTGCGCCACCTGTAGTCCTACTGCTCTACAATTCAAATAGTGACTTTGGTTGTTACTCGCTTGTGAAGGTCCTGACAGCGATCAAGTGCAGCGCCACACTCTCAGAAAAGATGGGGTCTTGGACAGAAAGGGAGGAGTTTTGGACCGGAAACGAAGTGCCAGCAGGCCACGAAAATTTGAGGCCCGGGGTGATTCAAGGAGTCGTTGCTCTAAGACAGATGAGGTGTTGTCTGCCGGCTACCACAGCGAAGGTATGCAGTTAAACAATATAATGCTGTCACCAAACCACAATGCAAACATTGTTGTGTTATTTTAATAGAAACCTGGTTAATAATCCGTAACTGTGGTCAGTTGATTGATGCTCTGACAGTTCATTAGTGGATTGAGTAGCATGTTGGACAATAAATGCGAGCTGCATTAGTCATCTCTGTTGCTTGTACTGGCTGTGTACAGTAATATTAGGTTATGTAAAAATAACATTCTTCCTTCCTCTTTTTTTTAAAAATGATTTCCTCTCCCTCTCTTTTACAGGCGAGACTTTAAAAGAGCAGCAGGTTCCTCGTTCCCTACCTAAACCTAGCTCCAATCGACTTCGAGACTTTAAGGAGACTATGAGCAACATTATCCATAACCGGCCGCTTTCCGCATCATCCTCGGGCTCCGTTGGCCCACCTGACTTCACCGCTAAAGCCCGAGACTGGGAAGCTGACAGCACCAGCAGTGAGTCCAAGTCCAGCTCCTCTGGAGGGCGATACCGTCCGCCCTGGAAGCCTCGCCGTGAGGCCCTCAACATCGACAGCATCTTTAGCAGGGAACGCCGCAAGCAGGCTGGGTACAGTCCGCTAGGCGCTCTCTTGTCTGAAGAAACTGGGCCTCGGGGGGACTTGGCGGCATCATCGGAACAGACCACCTTTCAAGACCTACCGGGACCCCTGAGACGAGGATCAGAGCAGCCCCCGCGGCTTATCCAGAGGATGGAGAGTGGCTATGAGAGCAGTGAGAGGAACAGTAACAGCCCCGTCAGCCTCGACATGCCTGTTAGCGAGGGCACCCGTAATGGCACACACAGGTATAATGGAAAAAAGCTTGTCAGAACTGATAAGGATCTTTGTTAGCACATCATTCATCTCTCTCTCTCTCTTTCTCTCTCTCTCTCTCTGCGTTTTCCAGCTTACAAGAGGCAGGAATGAAAAAGCCTCCACCTGATGTCAGCCCATCATGGAAGACCAAATCCAAGAGCAGCAGTGCCTTACTGCAGGATGTCAAAGCATCAGTCAAGAGCAGCAGTCATATGAGTTTAGGTGTGTACAGTATGTGAATGTGTGTGTTTATAGTCGTCATACAGTCAGCATGTGGGCGATTTCACCTGTTCTTTACCTTACGGCATTAATCATGTTTAAACTAGATGTCACATGCCCTTTTTGCTGTTTCAGTATATGAACTTAATATAATAAGCAAGCAGTATTGAGCAGAATCAGCCGCAACATAAATGCATCCTGTTCCTTTCTGTGAAATGTTATCTCTGTATATCTGTTATGTAAACTGAGGAACATGAGTCTGCCCTGGAGAGCTATCAACTGCTATATCTGTTTGTGCTTCTCCATGTGACCAGAATAGATGTGTTTGGTCACCGCCTACTGTTCGTTGTATAGAATTTTGTGCATATTATAATTGTGTGCCTCTTATGCTGATATCACACTGCAAGGCTTAATGCACAAATATAATATTTTGCCATACATCTGGGGGTTTTTTCTGTCTATTTGTATTCACTTAGGACTGTGTTTACATTAATAGTGGGAATTAGTGTATGTTACAGATTTATGAAGTGACAGCAGTGATCAATCACACAATAATTGCATGATATTTTTCATATTATTAAGAGGTACTTTTGGTCTGGTTGCGTATAGTTTACTTTAGACAGCAGCTGTCTCAACCATGTAACAATGATGAAAGATTCAGAATTAAGAAGAGAATCCGATACAAAGGTTTTTATGTAAGCAGTCTAAGATTAGTATTAATTATATGCTGTATTGTATTTAATAATATTTTTATATTTTCATTAAAATTTTGTTCATTTTAATAATTTTGTGCTTTTGCCATTTTTATTCATTTTTATATATATATTACTTCTATTAAGCTTTCATTTATATTTCAGTTTCAGTAGTTTTAGTACTTCAGCTTGGACGTATTTCAATTAGATGGAAAAATGTCAAATTTTTGTTGGTTAAACGTTTTCATTGAATATTTCTATTTCAGCTTTGAAATAAAATTACCAAAATTATTGTTAATAGATTTCGTTTTAGTTAACAATAACAATACTACATGTAAGTCAGATGACAACTTTTTTGGCAGTCAACTTATTTGGAAAGTTTATTGCCAAAAAATTTGGATCATGAAAAACAAAAAAACTAATTTGGTTGAATGTGTAAATGCAGCAATAGATTATCCAAGATTGTTTGCTTAATATTTTCATGTTTGTGTTTGTGTGTAGCAGGTGAGGGCCGCAGTGAACTGGATGAGCTACAGGAGGAAGTAGCGCGCCGGGCCAAGGAGCAAGAGTTACAGAGGCGAAAGGAAAAGGAGAAAGAGGCGGCCATGGGCTTCAATCCCAGACCCAGCAAGTTCATGGATCTGGATGAGCTCCAGAACCAAGGTGAGGCGTCAGCATGCCGTGCCAGGGGCGAAGGGAGTGGCTCTGTCTCCGGATGCATTTCCTTGGGTTTCTGCTGTGGCTTATCCTTTGGAGCTTTGGACTGCATGTGTACGTGTGTGTGAAATGCAGGTGTGCTGGTTTCCATGCTGAAAAGCGCTGTGCTATGATGTTTTTTACCTGCAGGGAAAGGGGAAGGCTTTGAGAGGTGTGTGTTGGAGGCAGAGTCTCTGTTAGACCAGTCTCTGAGGTTGGAACAGGCAGGAGAGGTGGCCGCCGCTTTGTCTGTGGTTAACGAAGCAATGTGTAAGTAATCCTGTCCTTAGCCTGCTCCTGCTATCACTACTGCCACGTGTGTGTGTGTCTGTACATCTCCGTGTTTGAGTGTGTTTGTCTCTGTTCCATATAAAGACTCTCACTAATACACCAGATACACTTTTACTGTCTGCCTTCACACAATAGTAGTGTCATGGTTTAAGTCTGCATATACATGGGCCGACATGCCTCCTTATTCTGAGTATTTTTGACTGTGAGGTCATAATGATACAGGCTGATTTGCCTGTAACCATAGAAACCCACCAGCAGCCCTAAAGAAGTGCGACCTGGACCTAGTGCTATGGTAACCTTAATGAATACTTGTGTAGTGTATGATGTATAGGGCTGCCACTAACGACTATTTTTATTTTGATTAATCTATCGACTAATTTATCGTTTAATTGATTAATCTAAATGATTAATTTCCCACAAAAAATCAACAATTTTACTTAAGAATATTTTATTCAGCTATATTTCATTAAACCAAAGAAATCCAAAAGTAAAAAAGTAAAGTACAATATAAAGTGCAAGAAGCAAGTGTCCATCTCATAGTCCAAATGACTGAAATCAAAGTTCAGTATTATAGTGTAAGAATGACAACATATCCACGTGTTCTAGTCTACTACTAATAAAATTATAATCAAAAAACACTTTTTAAAGGAGTATTTACCAGAAATATTATTTACCAGAATTTGTTTAGGAGAAAAATGTAAATGTGCAATATTTCTGAAAAACTAAACTTTTTAAAACCATTAAAACAGAGTATAGAAAAATGAAAATTGAAAAAACTGAATTTGGAAATAAAACGGATTTCATAGTGCCCTATGATTATAATTTTTTTTTTGTGCTAATAAAAATAGATGTTAGTGAACTATAGCCTTTAAAATGACTTAAAAATACATATAATAGCAATGAGGCAATAATAATTAGTTCAAATAATTGTTAAAATACATCATGTATAATAAACAATAGAGCTAATGTACATTACGCATTACAACAAAGGCCTGCAGAGGGCGCCAACAGCCTAATGATTATTTTTACACATTGCTGTGCGATCTAATACTTGTTTAATATTGACCAAGCATCATTTCATTCAAATGTCCACTTAATCTTTAATATTTGGCCATTTCTTTAGGACAGAAATGCTATAGCCACTGTAATTAAATGAATATGTGGACATCAAAACGTGTAAACTCAGAGTCTGGGTTTGAGCTTTTATTTTGAAACTGCGATGTATTCTGTGTTTGCCTAGATTTATAAATTATTTACCTTACAAATCTGATGAAATGGCGCATGTTGCGTTCCCAGATGAACATTATAATAAACCCAAACAACATGCAGAGATGGACTTTGAGACGCTCTACACATGTAAATTATGTGTGACTAGTGCCCTATGATTATAATTTTTTTTTTTGTGCTAATAAAAATAGATGTTAGTGAACTATAGCCTTTAAAATGACTTAAAAATACATATAATAGCAATGAGGCAATAATAATTAGTTCAAATAATTGTTAAAATACATCATGTATAATAAACAATAGAGCTAATGTACATTACGCATTACAACAAAGTCCTGCAGAGGGCGCCAACATCCTAATGATTATTTTTACACATTGCTGTGCGATCTAATACTTGTTTAATATTGACCAAGCATCATTTCATTCAAATGTCCACTTAATCTTTAATATTTGGCCATTTCTTTAGGACAGAAATGCTATAGCCACTGTAATTAAATGAATATGTGGACATCAAAACGTGTAAACTCAGAGTCGGGGTTTGAGCTTTTATTTTGAAACTGCGATGTATTCTGTGTTTGCCTAGATTTATAAATTATTTACCTTACAAATCTGATGAAATGGCGCATGTTGCGTTCCCAGATGAACATTATAATAAACCCAAACAACATGCAGAGATGGACTTTGAGACGCTCTACACATGTAAATTATGTGTGACGCATGTACTTAACCTACACGCATGTAAATAATTAAAGCGCATATACTGTATTAGAACTGCATCGCATATAATTATTTAATTAAATCGTAGCATTTGTGAATTCACAAGTATGCTTAATTATGATTTTTAAAATTATTTTAAAATGAGTTTAATATATCATGCAGCCTTGGAAAACAGACTAATAATGTGTTTTATACATTCTCGTCTGTGAAATGTGCCACTTCCAGTATTTTGCCGGTTAGTCGACTCGAGCAAAATTAAGTCAAGGATTTTTAAAAATCGAGTAGTCGAATAAAATTGATGAATCGCAACAGCCCTAATGATGTACACTAAGGTCTGCTGCATTTGAAATATATTTGATTCTAGTCAAGTGTGACCATGTTGAGATCTACATCAGCCAATCACCATGTCCCTTGTCTAATAAACAAAAGTTGTTTACCTTTGTGTCAGTTCCAAATCCTATCTACAACACTCACCATTTTATTCTGCAGTTATTAAAATTGTTTTAATAAATTTTATCTTAATATATTTATGACATTTAAACATCAAACGATTGCCTTTTACATTTAAACATTAAACTTTTTTTAATACAGTGCCTAGCATGCAGCCCCTTAAGCCATGACTATAGCAAGTGTTTTAAAGTAACTAGAACCAGAATCTAGGGGCCAGATTCACAAAACATTCTTAAGAATGAAATTCTTAACTGCTGTTTTATTCTTAACCTCTAACTTAAGAATAAAGTTAAGAATATTTTGTATACCAAAAAAACATTTCTTAAAGGGGTCATATGATGCGATTTCAAGTTTTCCTTTCTCTTTGGAGTGTTACAAGCTCTTGGTGCATAAAGAAGATCTGTAAAGTTGCAAAGACTAAAGTCTCAAATCCAAAGAGATATTCTTTATAAAAGTTAAGAGTCAACCACGCCTACCTAAAACAGCTCGTTCTAACACGCCCCCACATGTCTACGTCACGATGCGGGAAGATTTGCATAACACCGGCCAAATGTTCACGGAAAGAAGGCGTAACTTTTATTCTCGCTGTAGTATTGTTGCTGCCGCCATGTCGTGAAGGCGCTGTGTTTCGTTGTGAAAGCGAAACTACTTTGGCTGGCCTTCCAAAAAAGGACGATATCCGCTTCGTCATGCCTGGAGCTGATCCGTGCTGGTCGCTGAGGAAATACATCAACTTCGCGCTGTCGATCGCCGGATCGGCTTTCACCGTGGACGAAGCGGAGTCCAGCCCGGGGTCGTCACATGTGGTTGCCGCAAGCCCACCGGACGCTCCTTCGTCGAATCCGCTGGCAGCGCCGTTCTCAAGCCCGCCCGTCTCTGCTCACTCTAGCCCTCGGCCTCCGCTCACTCAAGGCCGCGGTGTGTGACGCTTTTTCGTTGTGAAAGCGAAACTGCTTTGTTTGGCCTTCCAAAAGAGGGTACTACTAGAAATCAGTGGTTTAGTTGTATTTACAACACTGTTCCAGAACAGTTTAACCCAAATATTCAGATGTGTCCAGCGCATTTTATGGAGGACTGTTTCCCGATCCTGGTAGAGTAGACTTCAGTGCCGGCTGTTCTGACTCGCAGACTGTAAGTACGTTTTTTATATGTAAAGAATTTGCCACTGACGATTCAAACACAAGTTTTTTGGGCAGTGTAGAGTAGCACTTGTTGTTTGTTATTTATCCGATCACAAATGTAGAGATGTTATGTTACGCTCCGGCCGGACAGGGCATCACAATATGTTAAAGGGGTCATATGATGCTTTTTTAAAGATCATTATTTTGTGTATTTGGTGTAACAGAGTATGTTGACATGCTTTAATGTTCAAAAAACACATTATTTTTCAAATACTGTACATTATTGTAAGTCCTCTGTGCCCCGCCTCTCTCAAACATGTCGTTTTCAACAAAGCCCCCTCCTTTGACAAGCGCAGTCTGCTCTGATTGGCCAGCTGACCCAGTGCATTGTGATTGGCCGAACACCGCAAGCACTCGTCGGAAATGTAACGCCCCTTACCATAATTGCGAGCTTCATCTTTCAAAATAAATGTAAAGACAGAGCCCGAAAGGGGAGCAGAGTCTCGTGACAGACACAGGGATGAATATGTGTTTGCAGCACACAAGCCACGGTTAAGACAGCTGACTCCACTGTGATGTGTGCACGCACGCACACACGCACACACACACACACATCTCTCTCTCGCGCTCTCTTGCTCGCACGCACGCACACACACACACACACACACACACGATGCGCAAAACTCCGCATTTGAACAGTCAATAGCAAATACTTAAACTAATAACAAAACAGTAGCTGATTCAGAATCACCAGATTGTCATAGCAAAGTCGGAATT
>NW_015505492.1:164273-164522 GCF_001515645.1 Sinocyclocheilus grahami
TGCTAAATTCACTTTTCAAGTCGGATGCAAATAAATGTTTTTTGGAAGTGTGTGTACACATCCATCCTATAATTATAAAAATCTATCCAGTGTTTTTTTTTTAAATCCCTATTTTAAAATCCCCTTTCTCAAACCAGGCTGTTCTGAGATTCCTGTCAGAATGACGTAGTTCTGTACAGGCCCCTCCCACGATAGTTGATTGACAGTAGTGTTTCAGCACAGACTGGACTGGTGTCTTACCTTAGACCC
>NW_015505492.1:164980-174076 GCF_001515645.1 Sinocyclocheilus grahami
TGAATGCGCCACTCCCGATCAGCCTAAATGCATCTATGTTCACTCAAATCATTCGTGATCCAGCCTCATCTACAGAAGTGAGTATAAGGGTTTTTTATGAATCTTTGCAAATCACCTTTCCTAATAATGTGCTAATTAGCAAGTTTCAGGATGAATGCGGCTAAAGTAAACAGTCTCTCTGAGAGCAGCTGGGCGGGGCCAGCAGAGCTCATTAACATTTAAAGCAACATGGACTATAATGGCTTGATAAAAACAGAGCTGATTTAGACAGTTTTAAAAGGTGTTTTTTACACTAACATTGAGAAATTTTAACCAAAGTATGTTATAGACTTTTAATTAAGACCCTAAAGAATCATATCAACTTGTGCAAAATGAGCATCCGACGACCCCTTTAAACCACATAAACACATTTCATTACACCAAATACACAAAATAATGTTATTTTTAGCAGCATCATATGACCCCTTTAAGAATGTTGATCTTTTTGAATTCCTGAAAATAATTTTCTTAAAAACCATCATAAATGCTAGTAATATGTCAATTAGGGACCTCGTTTTAATTGTATAATTTGTAATTTGGCAACTTTCAGCACTTGCAAAGATTTCCTTGTGGACAATTCATCTGTGAAGGTTTTTTTTTTTTTTACCTCATAATGGTTAATCAAAACAACAGACATCATTGTGGTGAAGGATGCAGGACTTATCCAGTCAGTTAGCCTGCGTAAACCGTCCCCTGCAAGCCTGTTTAGTCTGCCTCCACACATATTAAAAAGATTATTTTAGAGCTTAAGCATTTTTTGGGGGGGGGAGGGGATTGTACTTTCAAATGTTCTTACGAATTTAAGAAACTTCTTAACTTCTTTCATGAATCCAGCTATCCAGCTCCAACTATCAATTTTTGTGAATGTCAATAAAATGCTCTCTGTATCTTTCTGTCTGCGGTTGATGTAAAAGCTTACATCTTGATGTAAAAGCTTACACAAAAATTTGCTTACCAATGTCATTTTACGTCTGTCTGTCTTTTGTATGTCATATCCTGAGCTTTGTCACTTATGGGGTGACCACATGCACGGATACACACACACACACACACACACACATACTCTCTTGCACCTTCCATGGCCTGGCCCCTGTGTGTTACCTACACCTCACTCCCCCCCTGCCTCTCGGTTTCCAGAGCCTCTGTAGGGTTGAGTAGATTGCAGCTCATATGAAGAGGAAAGAATTCTCATTCTGTAATTATTTATAGTTAGTTATACTGAGATGTGGTGTTACGCTCGTGTAATTTGCTTTTTTTAAGTTCAGTGGCTGAACTACAATTCATTTTGATTTAAGTCAACTTCATTATAATTTAATCATTTTGTGCTTGAGAGAATTTAACATTTGTGTAAAGGATTTTACTAGGTTCCCCATCTCCCCTATTTGTGTGACCCTCCCCTCAACCCCTTCCTCATAATTCAGGACCCTTCAAAACCCTTTTCATTTCAGTTCTTTGTAATGTGTGTTTGCATGTCCCCCATGACTCGGCTCTTTATTTTCTGCATCTGTGTCATTTTTCTTTTGCCTTTTTTTGTTTTGTTTTGTTTGCGTTGTAGCTAAACTCAGGCATACCTTGCATGAGAGCAGCGCTAACGCTCAGGGCAGGATGCAAAAGTGCATGAGGAGAGCACGAGGTCTGCAGCAGCGCATGCAGCAGCAGGAACTGCAGCAGAAGCAACAGGAGGAAGATAAGGAACAGAAACAGCCCCTCAGGTACCTGCTGCTGGCTGCAGTTGTGTATATGTGTGTGTGTGCACTCCAGGAGCCCTGCACACGGGAAGAGGAAACATGCATTGTGCCTTAAAAATAATGATCAATACTTTTTTTAACTTGAAGAATTGAAAGTCAGGTTAGTGTAAGAGATCATATTACAACGAGCTGCTCAGGTAATGTCACGTTTTTAGAGAGGCTGAAACAAATCTGTATACTGCATGACATCGTCAAGAACTGATTCAAGATACTGACTCAGGTAGGTTCACATTATTTATTATCAGAAACTGATTATTATTTTTCATGTTCTGCATTTAGTGAGCAGTCTGTCCCGGTCCAAATACTTCTGACAAATGTTAAAGAAGAGGATGAGAAGGCAGTTTCAGAAAATACATTAAGACCACCATCACCTCTCCACATGAAACCTCAGTCTACAAATAAACCGATTTCTGAAGCCCCCGGCCCTCCTGTCTCCTCCTACCATACCGATACACTTTGCCAGCAGCAAGACCATGCAGGGGACAACTCCAGTCCTCTTGCTGTGACAGAGAATGGGCCACACTCACACACGTGGGGCCCCAGAGACCTTGTAACCACCACAAACTCTCTTGTACAAACTTCTAGTATGCTCAGTTCTGCCACTGTGCCTGTGATCGCAGTGAATGGCTGTGAGGCTCCTCTTAAGTTGTCGGCTCCTCTCAATACGCCCTCTAGTCCATCTCATTTCAGTGCCCGTCAAGCAACTTCCATTTCTGATCACTCCAACTCAGGGGAAGGACTGCAAAACCCACCTCGTCCTCTGTCTCTCCACAGCCTAACCCACACACCCCACAGCCATGCTTCTGATGCCTGTCAAAAATCACTCCCGGCACCCTCGCGTAATTGGTCCTGTCGCAGTCTGGAACGTCCTGATGGCCGTCCTACTGAGATGGAGTCCTCCCCATACTCTCCAGCAGACCTCCGCTCCCCCTCGTCCCCCTGTCCTCCGTCCCTGTCTTCACCAGAACGGGATCAGCGTCCAGCCGGCCCTATGCCCGTGGAGCGGTGGGCCGAGAATGTCAATCGATACTACAACTCCCAGAATTATGCACGGTCGGGACGTGACTCACCCTGTGAGGAGCTGTCAGAGCTGGACTCACTTTATCAGGCCAGCTTGAAGGCTCCCAGCATGCCCAGAGCCCCACAGGGACCCAGCCCTCAGCTAGCCAACAGATCAGGTAATTTTGAACAAGATCTCACTGAGATCTCATATAACTCTCTGTTGAAATGTTTAAAAAACGTATACGTTGCAAAAATAATGAAATGTTTTACCGTAAAAAAATCTATATAAAAATGCACGAGAGCTCCAACCCATGTTCTTAACTAAGAAAACTTGAACCTGAATTTTAAAGGGGACTCAACTCTCTTTTTATTTGTGATACACTGTCTCAGTCTAAATTACATCCACACTGGTGTTTTAGGAATCCAAACAAATTAGAATATATTAAAGGGGCTAAAAAGAACATTATTTTGTGTATTTGGTCTAATGAAATGTGTTTATGCGGTTTAAAGTAAAAAAAAAAACACATTATTTTCCACATACTGTACATTATTGTTTCTTCTCTATGCCCCGCCTTTCTGAAAGTGTCAATTTTTACAAAGCTCATCGGTCTGAAAAGTGAGGTGTGCTGTGATTGGCCAGCTATCCAGTGCGTTGTGATTGGCCGAATACCTCAAGCGTGTGACCGAAATGTTACGCCCCTTACCATACTGTGATGCCCTGTCCGGCCGGAGCGACGAGACAAAAACATTAAAACCCATTATAAACGAGGCATTTGTTGCATCCAGTGGGGACATAATTACGAAATATAATGACTTATACTGTCTTTTTACGCGTTGCGTTGCATCGCGCCGCATAAACATAAAACCATGTCTGCATTTGTGATCGGAGAAATGACAAACAAACAAACGATATCCGCTTCAATCAGCTCTAGGCATAACGACGTGGATATCGTCCTCTTTTGGAACGCCAAACAAAGTAGTTTCGCTTTTACAACGAAACACAGCTTCTGATATGGCGGCAGCAACAATACTACAGCGAGAATAAAAGTTACGCCTTTTTTCTTTGCGTGAACATTTGGGCGGCGTTATGCAAATCTTCACACATCGTGACGTAGTTATGTGGGGGCGTGTTAGAACGAGCCGTTTTAGGTAGGTGTGGTTGACTCTTAACTTTTATAAAGAATATCTCTTTAGATTTGAGACTTTAGTCTTTGCAACTTAACAGATCTTCTTTATGCACAATGAGCTTGTAACACTCCAAAGAGAAAGGAAAATTTTAAATCGCATCATATGACCCCTTTAATAATAACAACAATGACAGTAATAGCCATATATTGTAAAACAATTGAAATCAAAATTATCATTTCATAGGTATATTATTTTTGCTTTACACTACAGTAAGGAAATTACAATACTTCTTTCCTAATTTCTACACTTGAAAGAGATATTTTGAATTTAGACTGCATTTAAACGCTAGCTGTCAGCAATTCATACTGCACTTTTAAGCTTTTATTTTGACGGAAACGGCAGTAGAGCTTTTATTTTGAAGGAAAACTCCAGCTTCAGTGAAAACAGGCTTACAAAAACGTGTCTCACTACAAATTTAGTGAAATGTTGTAATCATCTGCTGTGAAAATAAAGCATAACTGGTGGCCTTTTTTTAAGTGTAGTTTTTTTTTTTAAAAACTACACTTTTTGCCCGGAGGACCTATCGTTTCATATCGTCATGTGACCACGATAATATCGAGACAGTTTTGCTATCACGATATCACAATATTGATAGTATCGTTACATACCTAACTTATTTATATATTTATTTATTTATGAGTTGGCCTTTCTGGAACCAGGTTGTATAAATTTAGTGTTCTTCTAGGTCCCGCTGCTTCTCGTAAGCACAACACTGGATACTCTGCCACACTTGGTCGTTCTAAAACCCCCACAGCAGAGATCGAGAGGAGTGCCTACAGGACGCCAGCATACAGCACTAAATCACTTCAGAGGGTGCGTTGGCATACCTGCATTATTTCAGTAGTATTTATAGTATTATGTATTAGATGTGTGTATAATTGTCATCACACAAAGTGAAGATCTTTCTTAGTATTTGATAAGGATTTGAAATGCTAATGCAGTGTCATTATGTGTGTGTGCAGCCTGTGTCTGCTGCGGCCTATGATGCACCACTGGGTGAGGATGAATCATACAGTGCTGAGAACCTGCGACGAATTGCTCGGAGTCTGAGTGGGACTGTCATTGGAGGACGGACTGATGTACCCCCGTCTCGCAGCTTTGTGGGTGTCTCACAATTTAAAGTCACTTGGTCAAACACTCAAACCTCATATTGTGCACTCAGTAATACATTAGCACCATTTAATTTGCTGCAAAAACACTTCAAGTACTTTTCTCAGTATGTATGAAATGTTACATCATGGTTTTAGGCAGTGTGGTCTTAAATGTTTGTGAACTCACTTTGAAAGAGGAATACTGCCACCTGGTGTGGCTGTGGAGAAGACAAAGAATCTTAAGTACATAGTGGTTTTTAGACGGCGTATCACTTCAGCTGCAAAACTACCTTTTCAGTTATAATAAGATTTATTTATTTTTTTAAATCAGCCAATCATCTCACAGATCTCTTGGAATCCTTCATGGACACCAGTAGTTGGCAGACTCCAGTTTGAGAACCACTGAAGTAGAGCTTAAGTTATTTTCGTTGTTTTCATTTTTATATTTTATTTCATTTATATGTCCATTGTCCATCTGTTCTTTAGTTACCAATTGTTTTGTGTGTGTGTGTGTGTGTGTGTGTGTGTGTGTGTCATTTCTGTCCTTGTCATGGTGCTGCTGGGAACTCGTATTATTTTCATGTCTCCTCCTCTCTCATCCTTTCATTACTTTTTTTTTATTTCTTTCATAAAGGACCCCCATGTCTCCAGGATGTCCACGCATGTGAATGTGCAACTCCCCACACGTCGTTCCAGCACCTCCCTGCATGTTTTAACCCCTACTTCCCACAATCCTCCTATGTTCCCTCATGAACCGCAGCCCCAATACCCTCACCCAAGCCACCGCCACCACTCCACCCTTCCATCACACCTGCACCAGCAGACACTGAGGCTCTCTCATGGACAAAAAGGTAACCATCTCACCCCACCCGCACTTTCAGCCTTTATGTTGCAGACACAGATGCTTTTTACTCTGTCTGCAAGAGGCTGCCATCTGTGTTGTCTGTGATCTTGCGTTTTAACACTTTTGTTGTTAAACTAGTCAAAGGACCTAAAACGCTATTGAGGTTAAGATTGATGATTCATCGGGCAAGATGTATTCTGTTTGTCTATTTAACAATTTTCTGACCTTTCATAAGGGCTGCACAAAAAAACTAATAGCATTTTTTCTATTATATAATATAAAAATACAATACAATATAAAAATGTGATTTAAAATGTTTTTTTTCTCCTTTCTTTTTTTAAGCTCCAGGTTTTCTGTGCTTGTTTGTAGAGATGCACAGTTCAGCAAAAAAAAAAAAACGATATATATATATGATAACAATAACAATTATTATTATTTTTATTTGTTCAATATTTTTTTGAATAATAATAATAATCACTATAATATAGAAAATATCTGTTTTAAAACCAGCAAAACTTAATTAAATTACAGTTTTTGTGATTTGTCAATTGCTCTAAGCTATATCAAGATTTAGTTTTATTATAATTAATCATGCAGCCCTACACAGGATGCATCACTATTATAAACAACGATTCTAATTTTCTTCGCTCCTCTCTGCAGGAGATTGCCAAAAGGCCAACAAGTTTTTGGCTGTGCTTGACAGGGGTGAAACTTTCTCCCGTGAAAACTACCACAATGTCGCAATGAGCTACGGCACCCTTCCAAGGGCCCACCGTAGGTCAGTTTCATCTGGGCCCCCTGTGCACCAAGCAAGGCTGGGACCCCCAGCGGGCCCAGGCCCCCGAAATTACCCAGACGCAGCCTACGCCACACTATCCCACCCTCACCGCACTACAGCATCAAATAGGACGATGGATGGCTTTTACAGACAGCCCCACCAACAATCTGCTTCAACCACCCCAATCCTGCATCACTCCAGCCATCATCACCCTCACCTTGAGCCGCCGACCCAACCCCTCCGCCTTGATGTGCCCCCCAAGAGGGACTGGAGGGCTGCTAGGGACACTCATGTCTTCCCCAGGACAGAACTACGTGGTGGGACATCCCGTGGCCCTCCTGTTTATATCTGCGGGTTGTGCAAGCAGAACCCAGCTGAGCCCACTAGAAGCTACTGCCAGACCTGCAGAGCCCATATGAACCACTACAGAATGACCAGCTGAGTCTTACAGGAAACGCATCCTTCAACGCACTCATTCTTGGCTTTAGCTTTGGCTAAAGTAAAAGACAATGATGTTTGGCTCATATGTGAATGTGGAGTGGTCATTTTCCAAAAGCATATTTTAAACGCAGCTGCTGCATTTAAACGCTAAAAGGAGGACGTCCACTCCCTGCGCTTTTAAACATTTCCACTGCAAATTCAGTTCCACAGAGTTAGGTTCACTTTAATTGGCCACCATCTCAGCACAAAGCTGTGAAGAACAGAGCACTTTGCTGCGTGGGCCGCTGCATCTTAACTGATGCAAACACAAAACGCCAAGACTGACAAACCTTTGCCTGCTGATATACAGTGTCTGCTCCGTATATGCACAAATATGCTTTAGTTTCCAATTACCCTTCCAAGCTAACCTTACTTAGTTCTGTGATAGTAATTTAACTGTTAACTCAAGTTTAGTGCACTTCAGAAGTGTTAAGTTAGAAGCGTTCCTCTGTTGTAACTTCTCCCATTTTTATGGGAAAGCAATGTTTATGTGTAACTACTTCATTTAGAGGGCTGTAACGTCAGTGTGTACAAGTAATCAGAGGTACATCAGGTACCAACAGTCAACTTTCAACAACCTCCTTGGCATTTGTGTCGATATTTGTGTGTACAGTATTGTTCTGCCTGATAGTAGCACCGACACCTGTTGTGATCTTTTTATTTTAAATATTTTGTAGTAGCAACAGTTGAACTTTTTGGTTTCTACAGTATATCTTACATTAACTGTTAAGTGCAAAACTTTTTCAGGCTGTTTTAAGACTTAAGAGATCGAAAACAGAAGGACAGAACATTCTGCAGTGCCTTGGTTTGTGAAAGGCAAAGTAACTGGGTGCCAGTGTCCATTTTATAAATTTTCAGTCATATAATAATGCTTATTATAATAGTGCTAAATTCAAGAATTGCCGTTTTCAATTGAGATCATTTTAGTTTTTCCCCCACTGGAGAATGAATGCTTTTTATATTCTTTTTATTTAATTTCTTGAATGCTGTTGAGGAGGAACTTGTGGCTTGAGATGGTTAATTAGTTTAAGTCTTAAACATTGAAAGTGTTGAGAGTGTCTGTCGGCTATTAGCTGAGTTTGATGGTGCAATGTGCTATTTCATGGAAATAAAAGTGTTACCTGCTCATCCTAGTGAACACATGAGTAGTTAATATTGAAACAGGGCCAAACATTTTTTTTCATACATTTTAGAGCATGTCAAATACCTCAACCAATCACATGCTCTCTTAGTTTTATTTCACCAGAACAGTTTTGCATGTATTATGGTTTCGTAAATCAGGACCTAACGGTGAATCTGAGTGCCTCTGTGTTGAATTCCCACTGGGCGAATTATCTGAAGCTTTTTTTTGTTTGGCCAATATGCAGTGTAACACTGCCCTGGCGTAATTATTGACAGAACAGGGATCTGTGACTGATTTACCCTTCCTTCCTTTTTTTCTGAGTTAAAATACAAACAGATATGGCAAAAAAGCAAGGCTGTATATGTAAGTGTGTACAGATATTTAGTCTTTGACCTTCAGTACAGACGGATTCGGATTTGTTGTAAATGCTGTGCTAGAAATCAAACGTGTATTTTTGCAATAAAGTTATATTGAGCTCCAGTAAGGAGCAGAATGCTGTACCTTTTTTTTCTGGCTGCCTTTTTTTCTTTAAAAAAGTCTGTCTGTCCACTATCTATCCATCCATCTATCTATCTAAAGTTAGTTTATGGTTTGTACTGTGTCTTAATGATTGCTCATTTCCAACTAAATTTCAACTGTAAATGAAGTATTTTTCTCTAGAAAAATATTTACGTATTAATTTAGTTATGTTTGTTTGTTGAAAGGAATAATACCCAACACACATACTGACACAACATCCCCCCCCCCCCCCCCCCCCCCCCACAACAACTTTTATAAAATAATAATCTAACAAAAAAACAAGA
>NW_015505492.1:174306-189518 GCF_001515645.1 Sinocyclocheilus grahami
CCCCCAGCAGTCTCTAAAAGGATTTTTAAAGTAGTCATCATGAACAAATGGAAAAGTCTCTGCAAACTCTTTTCTAAGAAACCTAGCATGGTTTTGCTTAAATTAGCCCAAATCTCTGGCATGAAGATGTCAAACAGGACAGGCATTTATGATGGCATCAGAGTAACAGAAATGTTGGTATGATAGGGAAAACTGATGTCTGTGTGTTCATGTGACACTATTAATATTCTAATTCAGACCTGAGAGGCCCTCCAGTGAGCATCTTGCACTGCTATGCTTGTTGCATTTTTATTGTCGGATGTTTTTCCTGCTATCCCTACATCCCATAATAACAGGAATGTTTGTTAACCTTGACCTTCTCTAAAGATTTCACTTGTACTTCAAACATGAACAATCACAGTGAGATGACAATGGGGTTTTTTTGCCTAACTTCTTAAGGCTAATGAGGTAGTTTCAGTTTCTTAGCAACAAGAAAGAACAAGAAGAAAAAAAAGTTGGTATGTTGATGGAATGATTGCCTTTGTGTTTATGTTAAATGAAGCATAAATGCATGTTTGTATGGAAGAAAGGCGCATAAATATGTAAAAAGCAAAAGAAAGACTCAAGTCAAAAAAGAAATTGGGCTCCTGAATAAAAAAAATTAAGCTGAAAAAAGTGATGTACACAAGAAGGTAATTAAAGATTAGTGTGTTAAAGTAATAAAAATGAATAATTAAAATAATTAAAAGCAGGCCAGTCAATGACCTGCACATAAGGACACCGCTCACATTACTGTCTTGTTGCTCTAGGATTGTACTAGTTATGTGTTAACCAATGTCTCAGCAATGACAAAACAGTCTGCAAGTCAATTGCAAAGTAACATTCAAGAGGCCAGAGTGGCAACTGACAATTCAGTTTGCTGTGAATTGATTTGTTCTGTCTGGGAGGAAAGGAGCAAAAGGTCTTTAGTTTGTTTCTTGCAGATTCACAAAGAACATCATGGGCCAAAGCAGCATCTGCAGATGAAGGCCAGCCTGTGCTTGAGAGAAACATTGCCTCTTCATTGAAAAGGCATTTAATTCTCACAGCAGAGCGCTGGATGCAGGTTGTTTCACTTCACAGTGCAACACAAGGTACTGTTTAAGTCACGTTCACACCAAGAATGATAATGTACTCGGTTACAAATGTAACCTCGGTTCCCTGAGATATGGGAACGAGTACTGCGTCTTCTAAGACGCTATGGGAAAAAGTAATTTTTTTATCCTGAACTGAAGCCTTTTTCAATAACGCAGTGTACACTTTAAAAACGAACCAATAGCTCGGCAGCGGTGCTGCACGAACCTATGGCCACAAAGCCCGCCAGAATGGGCGGGGCCATCTGGCTATATAAGTGGGCACTTCGCCATAAGATTCAGGTTACTTTGACTGAAGCGACGACTGAGCCGTGCAGCTGCATAGCATGGCTAGCAACACAGTACTCCCTATCGATACTTCACTTGTACTGCATCTGCTAAGACGCTATGGAAACCAGTACAATCACGCCGTGCTTATGGCAGAGGAACGACTAGAGAGTAGAGAGCACCTTAGGTATATAACCATGCCTCAGTTTCAGGACGACCTTAGAGTCGCCAGGCCATTCGTTTGACCGATGCTAATGCTAGCAGCAGAGCGGTTTTCAACGACAGGGACAGAAGGTAAACAGACGCCAGTGGCTCAAAGGGAGGACCCTTCAGGGCCCTCAGAACAGTGGGCAGGTCCCACGTAGGGACAGTGAGGGGACGGGGCAGATTCAGCCTCCTAGCCCCCCTCAGAAAATGTACAACAAAGTTGTTTCTGCCCACCGACTGGCCTGCTATAGGGGCATGAGAAGACGTTATAGCTGCTACATAGACCTTGAGCATGGATGGGGAGCTTGTCCTTGGAATAATAAATTGAGCAATGAGAGTTGACTTTTGAGGCGAACAGGTCCACTTCCGCCTTGCCAAAGATCTCCCAAATAGTTTGGACCGTCTGCAGATGAAGCATCCATTCTTCTGAGGGGTCTTTGCTTCGTGACAACATGTCCACTACTTGGTTCAGTTTGCCTGGAACGTGCGCTGCTCTCAGTGAGCGCAGGTTAGGCTGTGCCCATTCCAGGAGGCGCTCTACCAGCACAAAGAGGCACCTCGAGGAAAGCCCTCCCTGGCGATTTATGTAGGCCACCACAGTTATGCTGTCTGAGTGGACCAGAAAGTGGTGTCCCCTCAGGTCCGGTAGGAAGGTTTGACAGGCTCGACATACCGCCAGCATTTCGAGGTAGTTGATGTGAAGACCATCCTCTGCTTTCGACCAGTGCCCGAAAGCCGGTTTTCCTTCTCACAGAGCTCTCCTGCCTGTGTTGGAAGCATCTGTCGAAACCACCTTTCTCCTGCAGACCATTCCCAGGGGGACGCCCTGTTCCATCCACTGAGCCATTCTTCCAAGGGGTCAGGGCTGTTGCACACGTCTGTGACGCCACGCATGGGATGGAACCTGCGGTTTCAGCCAGTACTGAAGGGGATGCATACGAAGCAGGCCCAACTGTAGCACTGGAGATGCTGCGGCCATAAGGCCCAGGATTTTGATTTTGAACGGGCGAAGGACGGGGGAAGCCTCTCTGTGTGGATTTTGAAACACCTTGAGGGGGCAAGAGGCACCGGCCTTGATGGAAGCCGCAAGCTGCTGTATGACCAGAGCACGCTCTGTCGTGACCACCGCTCTCATTTGGGTTGAGTCGAACACTATTCCCAGGAATGATACTCGTTGGCTGGGGAACAGTGCACTCTTGGCAAAATTGACCCTGAGCCCCAGGCACTCTAAGTGGCTGAGGAGGAGGGCTCTGTGAGATAGTGACTCCGACTGGGCCAGAACGAGCCAGTCGTTGAGGTAATTGAGAATGCGGATTCCCTTCAGCATCCATGCACTTCATGAAAGTGTGTGGAGCCAAGGATAGTCCAAAGAAAAGGACAGTGTATTGATAAGCCACTCCCTCGAAGGCAAATCTCAAGAATCGCTTGTGGTGGGGGCCTATCTTTCAAGTCCCGAGAAAAGAACCAGTCATCTGGGCGGATTTGCAAGATAATCTGCTTAAATGTAGTCATCCTGAATGGCCGTTTCATGAGGCGTCTGAGATCGAGGGTGGTCAGGCTGGGTGAAGAGGACGGGGGAAGCCTCTCTGTGTGGAGAGAGCGAGGCACGCGGAACTTGAGCTGACGTGAGCTCACTCGCTACCGAGCGCTGCGATCCTCTGCCCTGCTGTTTTTCCTCACAGGCTCCTGGGAGGAGGAAAACGGGAGGGTGCGAGGGGCAGAGTTTCTTTCTGAAAAGAAAGCTATCCGCGAGCGCAGAGAGGGGAGACTCATGATCTCATAGTGGGAACCATCTGTCTCTGTGAGCGTGGATTCCGAGTGAGATTTCCCCAAGCAGGAAACGCACTTACAGTGGCCGTCATCGGCGTGCAAGGGAGACCTGCACGTACCGCAATAACGGCGCGGCATTTGAAACAACACCGCAAAAATGTGCTCTTAGAAATTTGCTCTTTATAAGGCTCGCAGGATGGCGGCAGGGGAAGCTGGACCACTGCTGTGCGGCGCTAAAGGCGACGGGAAAGGCGGTGAATCAGCTGAGAAGAGAGGTCGCTATTCCACTGCGAGGCGTGTCAACGGCGAACAGGCTCGTCAGTCAGCGGAGATCAGCGTAGAACGTTGTCGTCGCTGAAGGAGAAGAAATCTGAATCCTATGGCGATGTGCCCGCTTATATAGCCAGATGGCCCCGCGAGTTCTGACTTCTGGCGAGTCATTGGTTCGTTTTTAAAGTGTACTGCACGAACCAATGGCCATGCAGTTACACTGCGTTATTGAAAAAGGCTTCAGTTCAGGAGAAAAAATTACTTTTTCCCATAGCGTCTTAGCAGACACAGTACGAGTGAAGTATCGATAGGAAACTATATTCGCGTCCACACCAACGTGAGATAGAAGTTATGTTTATTATAAATGTGCTGCAATAATGTGGTCTGCCACTTTAAATGCACAAACTTTTAAAAGTATAAACTTTAAACTTTATTTTTGATCCACACACTATTTGTTATTTATTGGAATCAGTGATTATAGTAGAAAAAGTTTGTCAAACTATTAAAACGTATTTTTAATAATCAGAAACTTAGAAATATATGGTTCTTTTAAGAACTTTTCTCTTGAAGATACTTTGGAGAACCTAAAATTTGTCTTCTATGGCAATGGCTGTAAAAACCTCCTTTGGGGCTTCTATTTTTAAGAGTGCGTGATGAGAGAGATGTTAGTAAATAAGTTTTAATCTGCTTAAAAGTGCATGGAAATTCATGTCTATATTATTTAGTTCTGAATCAAATTACTCTAAAGATGCTTGGATATTTTTCCATCTTTGTGGACTAATAGGCATGTCTGTCCTATGGAAGCCCGTTTCCGCCACTAAATAAAAATATATAATTCTGTAAGTCATAATAATGAGAAACTTTCCAGAGGGTAATCTAATAAAGCCATTCATTGGTTCCTGACTTGGTCTTTCATTCAAAAAATTACTGATAAATATGAGAGAACATTTGGTTCCTTTTTCCTTTTAGCCAGTTATCTTTTGCTGTGCAAATCCTAAAGACTTGTGAATATAGTTTTAGGCAAATAAGAAGCTGTAGTAATATTATAGTAAACTTAATGACCTGTGTGAGTTGAAATTCTGTGGTTATTTTGAGTGAATGGATAAATTTGTTCTATTTTACTAATCCTGTTCAGGTTCCTGAAATGGCAGTGCTGAACGAATCCAATCATTCACCTCTTCTACAATAGAATACTCACAAGTAGTCGAGGGAAGATGACTATCTTTCGTCAGACTCTTTGTACTCCAGAGTCTGCTTAACGGTTACATCTTCTGCTCAACATGTCTCATAGACAGAAATGATTACTAATTCTGACTGACCTTGATCAGTTGAATGTATCTGTTGTTTTCATCTTTCCAGTTTTTCCCCCTCGGTTTCCATTCAAGCTACAGCTGTTTTTGTCTTCTTTTCCTCCCTTTTTTTCCAGTGTTGTGAAGTGTAGATATTGCTGATAGAGTCTGCTTAACTGTTACATCTTCTGCTCAACATGTCTCATAGACAGAAATTATTACTAATTCTGACTGACCTTGATCAGTTGAATGTGTCTGTAGTTTTCATCTTTTCAGTTTTTCCCCCTCGGTTTCCATTCAAGCTGGAGCCGTTTTTGTCTTCTTTTTTTCCTCTTTTTTTCCAGTGTTGTGAAGCGTAGATATTGCTGATACCATTTCACTCTACAATCATGTCTTATTCTATACCATATTTAGAGTCCTTCCTGTAATTTTGTGACAATTTCTGTAAACACTAACTATTCACATTTAGCTATGTATGTAATATGTATATATATATATTTTACAATAGTATACACTGAATGACACACAGTGGCCTACAACTATTGTTTTTAATGAAACTTTACATATGCTTGACCCTCTGACAGTTGTTTACCTCATTCTGTAGAGGTTGAACATATTTAAAGGGATAGATCACCCAAATTACATTTTTGTCATTATTTACTCGCCATTCTAAAAATTTACAACTTTCTATACTCAATGGAATATAAAATAATATATTTTGAGAAATGTCTGTGTTTTTTTTTGTCCATATTTCAGCATTTTTAAATATATTATTTTGTGTTCCATGCAGTCTGATTTGGGATGAACTATCCCTAGGGTGGCCATATGTGCCATTTATACGGGACACGTCCTGGCCATGATTTTTATATTGCCTAAAACATCCAAAGTAGTTTGACCAATAACATGCAGGTATTGTACATAATCGACCAATCGTGGCACGTCGCGTGTGAGAAGGTGAGAACGATCAAAGCGATGCAAATGCGTGCATGTGTTTGTTCGTTCATTCGACTTGAAGCTGTGCACCAATCATTGTTTGACACCAAAGTACTGTGAGAGCGATTTGAAAGCATAAGGAGCCATCTGCTCTGCTCTCGTGAAATTATTGTGTGATTGTGCCAGTGGTGATTGTGTGTCTAAATAGCTTTTGTTTGTGCACTAGTTGAAACATACACGTAACACTTGGAGTCCATTGAGTCCAATGGAGTTCATTGAGAATCAACCATTACATCTTTCAAGGATTCCTTGAAAGACTGCATAGAATTGCTGCATGTGCAAAGGTGCTTGGAATCTTTTTATATGTGTGAAAAGTAGGTCTATACTGTGGGGCGTCAGCATTGTCCCTCACAAAGTAACACAGCCACTATCAGCACCACGGAGAGCACCATCAGAGGAGGCCTCAAGGTGTGCTGTTCAGGACCAGGGATAGCTCCTCAAAAACAGGTGTGATCCTTTTTCCCTCTGACAGGGAGCCTCAGGTGCAGGCTGTTAGGTACAATCAGCCACAGCATAAAAGAGGACAAAGAGGCCACAGTAGGAGAGCTGCAGGGGTGCCAGGCAAACACAGAGAACTTGATCCTCTGTCCAGGCATTAGACCAGTCAAGCTCTGGGGGATATAGACATCAACAGGGAAGTGAGTAGACTGAACCTCACCCGCTTATCCATCTCTTTTGCTTAACTTTTTCAGATGTAATTGGATGTTACGAGGCGCAACTCAAGAGAGAACAACTACTTTAGTTCCAGTTTCTCCCTATTCCCTCTCCCCACCGTTCTAAAAATAAAGAAAGATAAGTTTTGCCGTGATTCAACCTCTGCTTCTTGCATCGTTCCTTTCATCTTCCTGAGGTTACCCACCCAGTCCTGGGTCTAAAGGAGACATATGGTGGAGAATGCGGGCATGAGTTGAGCCCGTGTAGGATTCAGACGAGGGGCAAGTGAGGAAATGGAGGAGGCCCTAACTGCCATTCTGAAGGCTCAAACCACACTGAACGCAGCCGTCACCAAGCTCTGCAGAAGGGCCGATGCACAGGGTAGGAGACCACAGGATTATTTGACCAAAATGACAAGAGAAGATGATGTTGAAACCTACCTCGATCTCTTTGAGAAAATGGCCCAACGAGAGAGATGGCCCAGGGCTGACTGGGTGAACCTGTTGCTCCCTCTCCTAACTGAGGAAGCACAGAAAGCCTGCCGTGATCTCACTCTCACTCTCATGAAGCATTTACGAAGTGGTTAAGAGAGCGATATGTTCGCCCAATATGGGCTCAGCCTACCTGCCAAGGCCCAGCGTGTCCATAGCTGGGAATACCATGCAACACTTCTGGCCCGGGCTCAGGTAACCACTTTAACCCGCATGGTGAGGAGCTGGCTAGAGGAAAGGGGCCAGCCACCATAGAGAGAGTAGTGATTGATTGATGTGTGCGGTGCCTGCCTGCAGATGCTAAAAAGTATGTGGCCCAACAGGGACCCCAAAATGTAGAGGCCTTAATTGCACGTCTAGAGAACCACCAAGTGACTCTGAGCCTGAAGTGAATAAAACTCTACAATGTAAACCAAAGCAAGAGCGACATCCCCTTAAGTATACCGAAGCGGTTCCAGCGAGACCTCTAAAAACCCAAGGGAACTGGAAGGAGAGAGATGCCTCTGCGGAGTCCTGTGGCATTCCGATGCTTCACATGTGGAAGAGAGGGACATCTGGCCCGGGATTGTCCAGGCAGAGAGGAACTTATGCCCAACGCCAAGTACCTCAGATTCGTCAAGACGCCCATGCCACTTCCTTACCACCTGCTGGGCCCATGAGGGGGCAGCTGCCCCTAGGGTCCCGGTTAAGATCGGGGGCCAGGACACAGAAGCCCTTATAGACTCTGGGAGTGTGGTCACACTGATCAGACCAGAGTTTGCAGGACCTGTCCTGGGAAGAGAGATTACAATGTCTTGTATTCATGGGGACACCAGGAGTTACCCTACTGCAGAAGTAAGCATGGTCACCCCTCAGGGGCAGTTCCAGGTACAAGCAGGAGTTGTGGATCACTTACCAGTTCCTGTCCTGGTTGGCTGAGACTGCCAAGCCTTTTCTGCCTACTGGACGAGTAGATGTAAGTTCAACAGGGACGTGGGTAGACTTGAACCTCACCTGCTAATCCATCTATTTTGCCTACCTTTTTCAGATGTAATTGGATGTTACAAGGTGCAACTCAAGAGAGGAGCTACTTTAGTTCCATTTTCTCCCTGTTCCCTCTCCCCACTGTTCTAAAAAGAAAGTTAAGTTTTGCCTTGATTCAACCTCTGCCTCTTGCATCATTCCTTTCGTATTCTTGAGGTTACCCACCCAGTCCTGGGTCTAAAGGTGACAATATATTATATATTTATATTTCATAATCGTAAGTCATAATAGTGCAAACTATGCATTATATCACATGTAAGTACTTTCCTGTATCCATTCAAAGTTATTATGCAGTATAACTTAACATTACAATGCACATTTAGTAATTCCTCCGATATATTGATTGTGACTTGTGATAAGTATTCTGTTCTGTGATAGAAGTAGTCTTGCCCTAATCCTTTCCGTGTGAATTCTGGTTCTGTAAGCCTGCCGGTGTGTCATCAGATAAGTGGGATTATTGTGAATATGTGATGAGACTGTGAATGTGCTTCGCTGCTGTGAGTGCTTGTCTGATCTGGTGCTTTATTACCGATATGACTTTACTGTTAATATTCCACCAATGGATTGTTATTACTTTATATATAAAGTAAATGTTTCATTTCCATTTTTGATGGGGCTTTATGCATGCATATGGACCGTTAAAATATTTACAATTACTATTAAAGACCTCAGTGATACTGTTCATGACTGCTTGGCCAATTGTAGCAACTTGGGAAAGACTCTGTTTATGTCAGTGAGAGAGTTTTATTTATCATTTGTGTTGTACGTGATTGATTGTTTGTTTGTGATTTATTTTACTGTGAGTATGCGTGAGTATTTATTTCTTTAAGCCACATTTTGTTTGGTCTGGAGAGAAGCTGAACCACAAATGTCCACTGGTTTGAGAATCCATCAATCCATGCAGACCTCCGGCCATTGCATTACATACTCCTGTGGCCTTGGCTTAGTGTGAGAAAATATATTTATCATAGTTATAAATTTATTTTTATGTGGGGGGGAGAGAATTAAACTGTAATAAAAGGAGAGGATAGTGTGGGGGAAAAAACAGGAAATATTTAATATTCAGGAAAGTGTTTGGTACAGTCAAGTGCTATTTGGCATTTAGTCTGTATTTACTTGTATCTTTTTAAAAGGAGATATACATCCTTTTTAAAGTTGAAACCGTACAGTACAAAATAAGTGATTTGAAATGAATTTGGCATTGAAATGAATTTTAATGCTGGTTGCCCATAAACAACAAAACAGATTTGTCGGATGAGAGCGACTATTGGTTTGCATTTTTCTTACATTTGAAATCGCATCAAATCGGCATTCATTGACTTTTTTTTTTTTTTTCCTGTTACTTTTATGTGACTTCAGAAGCACTGATGTTATCATCAGCACTTTGAGCTGTTGCCTAGATTGATGTTCTGCATGCAAAGGCAGGTTTAAGAGCTGCAGCTCAAAATGTGACTGTGACTGATTCTAGCCTGTCAGTAAGAATGATTCAAAGGAAAGTGATTTGATCCCTGCAGGGGTTGTGTTGATCGATGGGGGGCTGTTGAACTGCCATTTACCTCCTTAAGTGCAGGTGTGTGTGAGTGACCAGCCTTCTGGGCAGCTGTACTAAAATCAAGCTGAGCCAATTTTGCGTGCTCTGAACTGGAGATGACAATGCCTGTGTGTCTTTCCCATATCTCTTGAAAGTTGGACCACCTTTGTTTGAAATATTCTTGTTGGCCTACTTAATGTTAAAGGAATAGCCCAAAAATGACAATTGTCATCATCATTTACACATCCTCATGTCGTTCCGAAACTGTATGACTTAATAACCAAACAGTTTTGGTTCCCATTGATTTTTTTTATTTTATTTTTTGTAGTTGTATGAACAAAATATACAATGGAAGTCGATGCTCACTTTTGTTACCAACTTTCTTCAAAATATCATCTTTTATGTTCCACAGAATAAAGAAAGCTTGGAAGGACATGATGTTGAGTAAACAATGACAGAATTGTCATTTTTGAATGCACTTTCCATTTAATGATGATGCGTTCTGCAGATACAACATTCTCACACTTTGTAATGTTGTTTCTAATGTTAAAACACATCTGTGGTGGTTACACCTAAAACAGCAAGGTAATAATAGACTACTTTAAACTACAATACATTGCATGTTAATTGCGATTTGTGTTACATTCAGCTCGCCCTGAAGTATTTTTTAAGTATGTTATTTCTGTAATAAGTAGCCTACTCCTTTAAAAAAAAAAAAAGTATGCTAAAGTGTACTTCCTTTCCACAAGGGTAAATACAACGACTTGCATTCATTTGTGAAATTATAACATTTCTCTACTTTCTAAGCAAACAATTTGTTAGAAGATGATGCAAAATATTTTTTTCCACAGAGGTATCATGTTTTTGAACCCCACTGTTTGCCTGTGTGAAACTGCATCTGTTTTTCCTTTTAATTTGGTGTAAAATTAATAATCTGACAGACAAAAATGACCATTTAATCCCGTGTTACGTCATATTGGTACCTTCACATACTTGAACTATGTTGGTTACAACGTGATCTCTCTGTTTATGGTCGTGTCCTATTATCTAAAGCAGAAGGCTTATCTCGATTTGTCTATCCCTCCCTATCTCTGTATGTTAAAGATTCTTATTGTAAAGATATCAATCATTTGTTTTATTCTTTTATTTGGAAAAACAAATCCCAAAGACTTAAGAAAAGGGTTCTTACTAATAAGAAAGCTGAAGGGGGTTTGGAAATACTTTATTTTGAAGATGTTAATAGAACTTTTAAAGTCAGTTGGATTAAAAAATGTTTGATTAATCGTAACTCCCTTTGGAACCACATCCCACATAGTAACCAAATAGGTGGCTTAGAATTTCTGTTAACTTGTGACTTTAATATTTCTAAACTCCCTCTTAAATTGTCCAAATTCCACCAGCGAGTGCTTTTAGCCTGGAAAATTTGCTACTCACACAATTTCTCTCCTCACTCCTCCTTCATTTGGAATAATGCCAATATAACGACTGCCAATAAATCTTTAGTTTTAAGGTATTGGTTTAACAGGGATATTAATCATCTTATGACTATGTTTGATAATTATGGGAATCTTTTAACTTATGAACAATTCATGCGAATCCACAGTTTCCCTGTGCATTTTAAGGAATTAAATTTGGTCATTAAAGCTATTCCTCCTACTCGTGTTCATCTTGTTAAAAGTCATATTCACTATAACTCTACAATAATGACAAAACCAAAATTAATTTTAAACCGTCTTGAACTGATTGATGATAAATGCAATAACAAACATATTTGTACTGTTTTCCAAAGACAAAATAAAATAACACCTAGAGGAAAATTCTATTATTGATCATATTAATTGGAAGACTGCTTGGTTAATTCCCTTTAAATATTGTATCAATAACAAAACTAAAGAAATACATTTTAAAATGTTGCGTACCATCTACCCTGTTAAATCAATAATTTCAAGATACTCTGATATTGATGATTTATGCTCCTTTTGTAAAAATGAGAAAGGTGTTATCACATTTAATTTTTGACTGTAAAATTACCCAAAACTTATTTTTAATCTAGTAAAGGATAAATACTGTTTTTCTTTAAATTATATTATTGTGTACTATGAAAACAATGTTAACAAAGGTCTTGCATACATTGTTAATTTATTCATATTGCTGGCAAAATTTTATATACATAAACAAAAATGCTTAAATTCATCCCCAATATTTAAGGTATTTTTAGTGGAATTTGATTGTTTTATATCTTCTGTGAAATTGTTAAAAATCAAGAAGTTATTAACATGTTTAAAATATTATGACATTATTTTCAGTTCCCGTTACTAATTAATGTCACACTTTGTATAGCACTGACTGTCTTATGCTATGCTCTGTTTGTTATTTGTTCTATTTTCATTAATAATAACAAAAATAAAAACTATGCTGCTCTAATTTCATAACAATCGTCTTCGTGTGCGTATGATATAAGTGTGCGAGGCTGTCACAGGGCTACTCGGCGCGAGCTCGCAGACTGAACGGAATCTGACATCTGTACAACCCTCGCTCTAATCGCGTTTAACGCTTTTATCTCCGGCTGAAAAGTCTTCCGGTGTACGGCTCTCTGTCAGTTGCGCGAGTGATGAGAGGCGCCGTGCGCTCGGTGAGGAGGGGCATCTCGTGTCCGACGCTAGACTCGAACTGCACGCGCATCGTGGAGAGCCTCTCCTCGTGGAACAGCTCCGTGATGAGCGCGTACAGGCTGCTGGATTTACCCCCCACGACCACATCTGTGAGTCAAACGTGATTCTCCAAGCTATTTCTTTCAGTCTTTCTCATCTTTTCTTGTGTAGATGATTAGGTGCAAGTGAAAATATTTGGCCAAATGCTTAAATTGTATCTTGCTGTGTAAAGAGATTTGTACATGATCAACATTGCAATGTACAGATGCTGGATACCTTTATGTTGTGGTTTTGACTAGACCGAACTAATAGCTTAGTTAATAGATACTAATAGACCAAACATGTATGCAATGTAAGGATGCATAAAAAGTTCAACTCTGCATAATTATGGTGATCTATGCAAAAGCGGGGCAGGTATTGAGAGATTTTTGAGGGAGAATCCTCAGCCTTTGGGATTTTTCTTCTTCTTCTTGATGCTACATCCAAAAAATGTTTTTATGTTTCTGTGTCATTTAAACTATTTAAGCTCTTCAACTTTTTTCAGGTGAAGTGGGAGTACGTGGATAGAGATTTTAAGTTTAAATACTACAGTGATGAAATGTATTTATTATGCAAATGTGTTCTGGGGGGAAATCTGTCACACCAGTGTGAGTTTAACCTGGCTGGTTTGTCACTGGTCTAAAGTGTTGTTGTTGTTGTTTTTTAAAGTCTACCAGTCTTAACCAGCTTGATCAAACTATTAACAGGTTGATTTAGATCCCACCATCTGGTAGTCCCTCTAATCTATCATCTATATCAGATGGACCTGCATAGTTTAGAAATAAACTATAGAAAACCAGTTTCCATCAGAAGGGAAACTGAAAAATATCCAAAGATTTAGAAATTTTACTTGCGCCTTTCCAGGAGTTAAGCTATTCTGATATAATATCTATCAAAAATCTTGTTTTATTTGTCTTAAATTCATACCTAGAGTTTAGACTGTGTCTTTATGCTACCTAGTCAGGTCAGGTGCATTGCATTTTTCTCATGTGAAGTCTCAATTCTTAAACACAGATGGCTGAAACTGTCCTTCACCGTTAATCACTTAATTTGACCATATATGGCTTGAGTCTGTGGTTTGAGCCTGAAGATGTTTTTGTGAGGTTAAGTCCTCGGGGTTTTCACTGTTGAAGGCATGTCAGAGCCACAGAGGAGTACCACTGAATTACGTATTTATGCTAATTGGACATGTCTTGGGGCTGTTTATGCTTTATTTTACATGTTGCTTGTTGATGTCTCTTTCTTTCCCATCATTAAATCAAGTGACTGCTACAGCACTGATGGGTGTCTCTGCCCACACGATACAAAGTGTGCTAGATTTGTACAAGCATTCATTTAAACCAATCAATAAATGCAGTCAAAAGTTTGAAATAAGGATTTGTGAAATTTAAAAAAAGTTAATTTTAATCAGGATAAATCTTCAACAAATGTCTTGTTCCTATCTTTAAATCAGCATGTCTTCATCAGTAAATGAGATGTGAAAACTAAGCTAAAATAAATTAGATTTGCTAAGAGAAAATGATGACAGTCATTGATTTAATAGAAACACATGATTTCAATGATTATGACTTGATGACCTAAACTGGGATTGAATGATTTTATTTTTATGTAATTCATCTACAAATTAATTCAACTCTGTTATTGGCCTAATCTCTGTTGCTACAGTGTTTTAGCACAAAATGAACGGAGGGGGGTGCTGTGTTTATATCCTGAATCTGTATTTGGGTGGAATGTGGGGGACCTTAAAAAGGGCCCCAAAGCTGTTACTGTAACGAATTACAATTTTAGCTCTCTGAAATTATTTTATGTAATTCTGAGCCTTGTTTAGGAGGATTCATTTTTGGGGCAAGTGGGACTTATTAGGTGATGAACCAAATTTGCATAAATCATACACACGCATTTGTGCTTCTGACCCGTCAGTAATAAAATGTGACCCAGAAACCCAGTGACAGCCCAGGCTGATAAGATGCACATATTTCCAAGCCACAGTGACAGATTTAAAGGGGTCATATGATGCTGCTAAAAAGAACAGTATTTTGTGTATTTGGTGTAATGAAATGTGTTTATGCGGTTTAAGGTTCAAAAAACATTATTGTTTCTCCTCTATGCCCCGCCTTTCTGAAACGTGTCGATTTTTACAAAGCTCATCGGTCTGAAAAAGTGAGGTGTGCTGTGATTGGCCAGCTATCCAGTGGATTGTGATTGGCTGAATACCTCAAGCGTGAGACGGAAATGTTACGCCCCTCACCATATTGTGATGATGCCCTGTCAGGCCGGAGCGATGATTCAAAAACATGAAAACCCATTATAAACAAGGCATTCGTTGCGTCCAGTGGGGACATAATTATGGATTATAATTACTTCTACTGTCTTTTTACGCATTGCGTTGCATCGCGCCGCGTAAACATAAAACCATGTCTGCATTTGTGATCGGAGAAATGACAAACAACAAGCCCTACTCTACACTGCCCAAAAAACTTGCTTTAAATATATAAAATATAAAAACTCTTTAAATATAAAAGACGTACTTACAGTCTTTGAGTCAGAACAGCCGGCATTGTAGTCTACTCTCCCAGGATCAGGAAACAGTCCTCCATAAAATGTGCTGCACACATCTGAATATTTGGGTTGAAGTGTTCTGGAACAGTGTTGTAAATACAACTTAACCACTGATTTCTAGTCGTGTCCATTTTTGGAAGGCCCCACAAAGTAATTTCGCTTTCACAACGAAACAGCGTCACACACGGCAGCCTACAGTGAACAGAGGCCGGGGGCTAGTGTGAGGAATGGCAGGAGGGTTAGAGTGAGCAGAGGCGGGTGGGCTTGAGAACGGCGTGGCCGGCGATTTCGACGAAGGAGCGTCCGGAAGGACATGTGACGACTCCGGGCTGGACTCCGCTTCGTCCATGGTGAAA
>NW_015505492.1:189623-206916 GCF_001515645.1 Sinocyclocheilus grahami
CCTCAGTGACCAGCACGGATCAGCTCTAGGCATGACGAAGCAGATATCGTCCTCTTTTGGAAGACCAAACAAAGTAGGTTCGCGTTCACAACGAAGTACACAGCGTCTTTACGACATGGCGGCGGAAACAACAAAACTACAGCGAGAATAAAAGTTACGCCGCCTTTCTTTGCGTGAACATTTGGGCGGCGTTATGCAAATCTTCCCACATAGCGACGTAGACATGTGGGGGCGTGTTAGAACGAGCCGTTTTAGGTAGGCGTGGCTGACTCTTAACTTTTATAAAGAATATCTCTTTGGATTTGAGACTTTAGTCTTTGCAACTTTACAGATCTTCTTTATGCACCAAGAGCTTGTAACACTCCAAAGAGAAAGGAAAAATTGAAATCGCATCATATGACCCCTTTAAGTCTATCAATAACTTTAATGAGTGTTTAGCATCATCTTATGCATTTGTCTCAAACTGACGGCAACAAACCTCATAGGAAAATCAGCTTCACTGACCATGAGGGATTAGGATAAAAAAGATTTACCATAATCATGAGATTATGATATAATCATATTCAGGTCCATGCTCACATATTGACCTCTCAATGTGTTCTTTTCCTCCTGTTGATTAAAATAATGTGATCTGTGAACAGAGACAGAGCGTGGACTATTTTGTAGATGTAGGACAGTTTGTTGAGTTTGGGATCTTGTACTTAATATCAATTTGTGTGGGTGCCTAAATGTTTATGATGATGAAATCTGTTATTATTGTGAAAACATTCTGCAAGTACCATTATTTTGACTCATAGGAATTCATTCACCATTAAGAAAACACATTAATTGACTGATTAGTTGGCACTAAAAAGCCCAATATATTATGTAACAACCAAAACAAGCTTATCTGCCAACTTCGGAGAAAATTTGCTTGTCTTTTACAGTGTTTCTCATAGAAATGCATCATTCTCTCTCATTTGAGGGGAAAATGTCCCCAAAAGGACAACAGAACGCAGTGGAACTAAGCAGCTCTGGGTAGTGTAGAGGAAAAACTGTTGCAGATGAAAGAGTGGAAGGTATTGGCAGTGCGTGTGTTCAGCCGAGCTCAGGCAGCTTTGCTTTCTAACCAAGCTAAGTAATCATGGTAATGTGGTCAAACAAGCGCAGTAGCATCTGGAGTACAAAAGAACCCATCCATATATGAAGGACAGCTGTGAACATCCTGCGAATTACAGTACATTCATATCTGTTATTTGGATCAAGGACGTGGCAATCATGCGTAGTAATGTGCATTAAAGAGACGCATGTTCAGTTATTTATTTTTTAAATATATAACAGTAATGATGTATCAGTAACAAAAAAAAAAAAACATTTATTTTCACATACCAAATGAAAGTGAATCTGAAAGTTCAGAATAATGCTGTTAAAGGGATAGTTCACCCAGAAATTCAAATTCTGTCACCATTACAGACTTCTGTTCCAAACCTGTACAGTTTTCGTTTTTCTGTTGCACACAAAAGATATATTGAAGAAGGTTTTAAACTATACAGTTGGGACGATAACTATTGACTTCCATAGTATTTATCCCATACAGCTTGATGACAAAATTTTCATTATTGGCTGAACTATCCTTTTAATTTACATAATCTGAAGTATCATAATAGAATATTAAAGTCCTTTAGAGCTGTAATGTTATAGTACATGACTGTTGCTTCTGTTTACCTTCATATTTGCTTAAAATAATGACACAATAGAAAGCAATGTTTTTGTAACAGGAGAGTCAAGGTTTTATCATTCATTTGATTTAATCATTTGTAATGATGTGATTTAAAGATACAGTTTAGTGGAGGAAAATTAACATATGTGTTTTATATTCTTTAATAATCATTTTTAAATGATTTGCTCAGTGCAGGTCACTAATTACTGATTTCCTCAAATTAATTACTGTTTGGCTTATTACGTCATTTATCTGAACTGCTGAACTACAAAATGAATTACAACCCCAATTCCAGAGAAGTTGGGATGTTTTGTAAAAATGCAATAAAATCAAGAATCTGTGATTTGTTCATTCTCTTTAACTTTTATTTAATTGACAAAAGTACAAAGAAAGGATTTCCAAAGTTTTCATTGACCAACATAAATGTATTTTGTAAGTATGAACAAATTTAGATTTTGGTGGCTGCAACACATTCCAAAAAAGTTGGGACAGAGGCAAAATAAAAGTGAAAAGGTTATAGAATATCCACTTTAAACTGTTTTGAAACAGTTCACAGTAAGCAAGTGAATTGGTAATAGGTCAAGGTATCATGTTTGGGTATAAAAGGAGCATCTCAGTCTTTGCGAGCATAGCTGGATCATGGCTCATCACTTTGTGCCAAATTTCATGAGAGAAGTGTCAAAGCTGCAACACATTCCAAAAAAGTTGGGACAGAGGCAAAATAAAAGTGAAAAGGTTATAGAATATCCACTTTAAACTGTTTTGAAACAGTTCACAGTAAGCAAGTGAATTGGTAATAGGTCAAGGTATCATGTTTGGGTATAAAAGGAGCATCTCAGTCTTTGCGAGCATAGCTGGATCATGGCTCATCACTTTGTGCCAAATTTCATGAGAGAAGTGTCAAACAAATCAAAAATCACATTTCGCAATACAAAATTGCAAAGAATTCAGGTCTTTCACCAACTGCAACACGTAATATTGTGAAAAGATTCAGGGAATCCAGAGAAATCACAGTACATGTTGGGCAAGGTAGGAAACCTCAGTTGAATGTGCTTGACCTTTGAGCCTTCAGATGGCATTGCATTAGAAACCGTCATACTGCGGTGTTAAATATAGCCACATGGGCTCAGGAGTAATTCAGAAAACTGCTTTCACTTAACACAGTCTGCTGCTGCTGCATCAAGAAATGCAACTTGAAACTCTGTTACTCTCTAGGAGAAAGCTATACATCAATTCAATGCAGTGATGCCGCCGGGTTCTCTGGGAAAGAGCTCATCTCAGATAGTCAAAAAGACAGTAGAAAGGTGTGCTGTACTCAGATGAGTCCACATTTCAGCTTGTTTCTGGGAAAAATGGATTTCGAGTTTTCAGTGCCAAAGACCAAAGGGACCATCCAGACTTTCATTAGTGACAGATGCAAAAGTAAACATCTGTCATGGTATATGAGTGCATCAGTACAAACGGCATGGGTGACTTGCATATGTGTGAAGGTTGAGTTTTCAGTGCCAAAGACCAAAGGGACCATCCAGACTTTCATTAGTGACAGATGCAAAAGCAAACATCTGTCATGGTATATGAGTGCATCAGTACAAACGGCATGGGTGACTTGCATATGTGTGAAGGTACCACTGACATGGAGGCATTTATTGGAGTTGTACAGAGAAATATACTGCCGTCAAGATGATGTCTTTCATGGGAAGGCCATGGTTATTTGATGAAGACAATGCCAGCTCTCATTCTGCATGTGCTACAACAGCGTGGTTTCGTAGACTCGGAGTGAATGTGCTGGCCTGCCTGCAGTCCACATCTGACTCCTATTGAAAATGTATGACCAGTCATGAAAAGGAGAATCGGACAACGACAATCACAGACATCTGAAGCCTTGTTTGGTGAGTTGATGTGAGACAGTGTTAAACGTGCCTCTGTCCCAACTTTTTTGGAGTGTGTTGCAGCCATCAAAATATAAATTTGTTCATATTTACAAAATACATTTACGTTGGTCAGTGAAAACTTTGGAAATCTTTTCTTTGTACTTTTGTCAATTAAATAAAAGTTAAAGAGAATGAACAAATCACAGATTCTTGATTTTATTGCATTTTTACAAAACGTCCCAACTTGGGGTTGTAGATGACTATAAATTATCAATATTATTTAACATAAGCAGCACTGTATGCTTAATTTTAATGTTCAGTTGTAGTTTAAAGTTCCAAAGTTGAAGAAAACAATTTTAAGAAACAATCTGTGTAATGTTAACTCTTTACAATAACATTGAGTTTATTTGTCCTCAGGAGTGGGAAACATAATGGTAAAAATTGTCAAAACAATCATTTTGTTGTTTTTGTGAGGCGATCCTGTTTCCAGAGCAAATGTTTTCATGATGAGTTTTCCCATCTGCAGTAAATTAAAAATACCTTTAAACCTTCTTTCTTCTCTAGAATAACTACATGGTTTTGAAGAGGCTGGTTCACTTTGAAGCATCTTCAAAAATCCCACCGAAACGCCTTAACACAGTTACTGTCATATTACTCTGAGTGAGAAACAGATGTGGGACTCGAACAGTATCCGTTTCATTAGAATCCTATCGTCTTATCTCAGCTCTCAAAGTTTTTCATGGCTTAGATCTTCATTTGACTCCAAACTCAGAAGTAATGAATGAAAACACACAGCAATGGCTACTGCTATATTTTGAAAAACCTTCAGAACAAATAAATTCACCAGTTGAGCTCAAGATGGAAGTGGTTTAACAAATGTTTTGATGACACAAAATGGCCCATGTCAGTTGAGGTTCATGAGAAACCTGATTTGTATTCATTTAATTTGGATGTTTGTAAAAGGAACCATGTTTCCAAGGTTTTAATCTTTATTTGAACATGATTTTTTATCAGCTATGCTCTTGGAGTTCAAAATATTATTTGCCATCCTTGGAAGAAACAAAGAAACAAAAACTATTTGTCTGCACAGTAGTTCTCAACCGGTGGCTTGTTTTGAAAATTAAGGAAAATTACTAGTGCTTAATGCAAAAAGAAAAATTCAGCTAAACATATAATCATGGTAAGGATAGCAAAATGCATCAGCTCATACACATTTAAAAGAGAGGAGAAACGATTCCCATATATTGCGTTTTGTTGTTGACGTCAAAGGCTGTGTGTCCAAGCAAACCCATTTTGGCTCAAACTCATCGCTCACTCAGGAGAAACTAGCCAAATTAGACAGGCTGCGTGACATCCTCGAGAACATGAACACATCTATGCAAAAACAAGATATGACCCAGAAAAAAATGCATGGTTGTGTTATAGCTGACTCTGTGTTTTACATAACAAATATGATGATTTTGACAGTTTGTTGGTAAAGAGTTGTCTCTGCATCATCACTTGACACATACCGAAGGCAGAGACTGAATCTGCTTTGTCATATTTCCTCCAACATGACCACATGTGAAAATGTATGACCAGTCATGAAAAGGAGAATCGGACAACGACAATCACAGACATCTGAAGCCTTGTTTGGTGAGTTGATGTGAGACAGTGTTAAACGTGCCTCTGTCCCAACTTTTTTGGAGTGTGTTGCAGCCATCAAAATATAAATTTGTTCATATTTACAAAATACATTTACGTTGGTCAGTGAAAACTTTGGAAATCTTTTCTTTGTACTTTTGTCAATTAAATAAAAGTTAAAGAGAATGAACAAATCACAGATTCTTGATTTTATTGCATTTTTACAAAACGTCCCAACTTGGGGTTGTAGATGACTATAAATTATCAATATTATTTAACATAAGCAGCACTGTATGCTTAATTTTAATGTTCAGTTGTAGTTTAAAGTTCCAAAGTTGAAGAAAACAATTTTAAGAAACAATCTGTGTAATGTTAACTCTTTACAATAACATTGAGTTTATTTGTCCTCAGGAGTGGGAAACATAATGGTAAAAATTGTCAAAACAATCATTTTGTTGTTTTTGTGAGGCGATCCTGTTTCCAGAGCAAATGTTTTCATGATGAGTTTTCCCATCTGCAGTAAATTAAAAATACCTTTAAACCTTCTTTCTTCTCTAGAATAACTACATGGTTTTGAAGAGGCTGGTTCACTTTGAAGCATCTTCAAAAATCCCACCGAAACGCCTTAACACAGTTACTGTCATATTACTCTGAGTGAGAAACAGATGTGGGACTCGAACAGTATCCGTTTCATTAGAATCCTATCGTCTTATCTCAGCTCTCAAAGTTTTTCATGGCTTAGATCTTCATTTGACTCCAAACTCAGAAGTAATGAATGAAAACACACAGCAATGGCTACTGCTATATTTTGAAAAACCTTCAGAACAAATAAATTCACCAGTTGAGCTCAAGATGGAAGTGGTTTAACAAATGTTTTGATGACACAAAATGGCCCATGTCAGTTGAGGTTCATGAGAAACCTGATTTGTATTCATTTAATTTGGATGTTTGTAAAAGGAACCATGTTTCCAAGGTTTTAATCTTTATTTGAACATGATTTTTTATCAGCTATGCTCTTGGAGTTCAAAATATTATTTGCCATCCTTGGAAGAAACAAAGAAACAAAAACTATTTGTCTGCACAGTAGTTCTCAACCGGTGGCTTGTTTTGAAAATTAAGGAAAATTACTAGTGCTTAATGCAAAAAGAAAAATTCAGCTAAACATATAATCATGGTAAGGATAGCAAAATGCATCAGCTCATACACATTTAAAAGAGAGGAGAAACGATTCCCATATATTGCGTTTTGTTGTTGACGTCAAAGGCTGTGTGTCCAAGCAAACCCATTTTGGCTCAAACTCATCGCTCACTCAGGAGAAACTAGCCAAATTAGACAGGCTGCGTGACATCCTCGAGAACATGAACACATCTATGCAAAAACAAGATATGACCCAGAAAAAAATGCATGGTTGTGTTATAGCTGACTCTGTGTTTTACATAACAAATATGATGATTTTGACAGTTTGTTGGTAAAGAGTTGTCTCTGCATCATCACTTGACACATACCGAAGGCAGAGACTGAATCTGCTTTGTCATATTTCCTCCAACATGACCACATGGTTACATTCATCTGCCTTGAAATGACTTTTCAGGGAGTGCTTGTCCTGCATTCAGCCATCTCATTTGCCCACAGCCTTGGCACTTAAAGGTCTTTTCATTAAAGCTTTTCCTGAGGAAATTGCAGTCAACAAATATCTGCTAAAATAAATTTTTGCATTTAATCATGATTGTTCTGTGAAAGCCTTTTGTGTTCCTTTTTAAATTGTATCATGCCAAGTGAAATAAATCCAATTGATTACAAAAAAGAACTCTGACCTTTATATGGTTATTTAAAAGGTACAAAGAAACGTACATTTAAGTGCTCAAACAGGACCAGCCAAATGTACACACAGACAGTCAAATAAATAGACTTATCTTTGCAGATAGATCATTGGTTAATGCATAGGCGGTGTCTGAAATAAAACATGCACATCCATGATTTATTGTACTCTACTATACTTTTTGAATTATAATGAACATATTTAAATGTAAAGAACAAGATGAATCACTTCTCAGGTTGAATGGTTCAAATGAAAGAGAGGTTGCCCTTGGAGATGGCCTTGGTCTCTCAGTGCTTACAAGTATTCATACCGATCTTTCTTTGTGCTTTTGTTGCTAAGAATGATGAATGTCTTTCTGTCCGATGTACATGTAACCTTTTCTAGTACAGTTGTTTCTTTTTCATCAGTTGCCAAATTGTAATATCTCTAAATTCCTCTCAAAAAACTGCACATCAAGGCTTTTCTTGTTGATTTTCAGCATTAGCTAGTAATTTTGCTCAGCTGTGAAATGCCGCTGTTTGTGGTATTAGATGATGGAAGACTATTTTCCCTGAGGTGTTTTAAATGTCAGCTCCTATCAGGACTGAATCTTAATTGCCTTCATCAGCCTTGACTGGGTTTTGTTGTAGTTTTCTGCTTGCTGACGTCTGCTATGAGATCAGGAGCTCTGTGATTGTGATTACTGTAGTGATTGATGCGGGCATAAAGGACCTACAATAATGTACAGTATTTGAAAAAGAATGTGTTTTTTGAACATTAAAGCATGTCAACTAATTTTGTTACACCAAATACACAAAATAATGATCTTTAAAAAAAGTCCTTATCCTTGATCCTTATCCAGTAACAGCTAGAAAAGTCACTATTCCTTTAAGTATTGTTGTGGACCATGGGGGCCATGGAGTCAAAAACGTTGAGAACCAATATTCTCAAATATTAAATATACTGTAAATGCAGTGCCGTAATTCAATCCTGCCTGTAACAAAAAAAAAGAAAAAAATATATCCTCTGTAAAACAACAAATTTATCATACCAGACAGCAAAAGTCAATTTACGTAATTTCCACTCAAAGCAGTTTATTTGGCATATTGAAGGCATCTGCTCCATTGACTTCCATTCAAACAGAACAGCCTCTGGTCTCCCTGTTGGGATCCTGATGCGTTATGCTTTTCCAAGCAGAGTTTGAAGCCTCCCTCCTGGAGGAGGGACTCTGACCCAGTTTCATTTGGTGGAAAATTGTTAAAAGATGTGTTTCTTGCTTCTGTCAGCTCTGACTGCTCTACAAAACAAGGCATAAATATGATCACCGTTAATTCGACCGTGACAACTGTGTGCTTGATCCCCCTGAAATCTTTCTCAATCAATCAGATACAACTCACAAAAATGCTCTTTTCCAGGATTAACCTGAAAGCATAATCTACCTGACAAGGTGTGAGAGAATAGAGAAGACTTCCTGATGTGTGAGAGAATTATCTTCAATAAAAGATGCCTCTGTTTTGTAATTATTTAAGTGCATCTAGTAAATGTGTTCTGAGAAAACAAGCACAAATGAGCATGAATCAGATTTGAATGCATTTCCACTCATTCTGTTGTTTACATATGCCTTGACAGTGTAGAAGACAGAGTGTGTGTGGATGTTGAGGAGGTGCCAGACTGTGTGTGTGTGTGTGTGTGTGTGCCTCGAGTATAATGGTGTGAAATCATCTGTTTCTTGGCTCTCCGCTGTTTCTTCTTCTGTTTGACCTGTTTTATTGATGACATGATGTATGATGTGAAATAGACTTCAGACAGATCCAAACTAGCTCTATCTCTGTATTTGTGTGTGTTTATTTGATGTAGGACATCCTAGACTGTTACTAGGATACCATGATGTGCGTTTGGATATGCGGGGTGGACAAAGTTCATTCAAAACAGTGGTTCTCAATTAGGGAGCCGGGGCCCACTAGGGGGCCTCAGCAGTACTCAATATTTCATCAGGTGGAAATTTAGTTAATGTAAAAAAATCTTTATCCCGTAAATCATGTAGTACAATACAACCCAATGCAGTAGTACAACCCAATAGTACAAGACTCACTTAATTCTGTTCCTCCTGTCTCTCCAGGTTGCGAGTTGTATGCATTCTGTGGGGCTTTATTTGGCATCTGCTCCATGATCACTCTCATGGTCATCGCTGTGGATCGATATTTCGTGATCACGCGGCCTCTAGCCTCCATCGGTGTATTGTCTCAAAAGAGAGCTCTGCTGATCCTTCTGATAGCTTGGGCTTATTCACTTGGCTGGAGCCTGCCACCCTTCTTTGGCTGGAGTAAGTGTAGTATATCTGTTGTTTTAATTTTTAAGCCTAGTAAACTTTGTGAAATGTTTTAATTGAAAAGTGTTCTTATGTTTTTTTGTTTTTAATTAATGCCACTTTGATATTTTTATCTAACAGGCCTACAAGGGCATTCATACATGATTAAATGTGGCCTGAAGGGATAGCTCACCCAAAAATTTAAATTATGTAATCATTTACTCTCCCTCATGTTGTTCTAAAACTGTATGACTTTCTTTCTTCTGTAGATCACAAAGAGGTTATTTTGAACAATGTTGGTAACTAAACCGTTTTGATGATCTTCGACTTCCGTTGTATAGACAAAACCAAAACACTGAGAAATTTTGCAAAATATATATTTTTTATGTTCAACAGAAAAGAAAGACATGTAGGTTTTGAGCAACATGAGGGTGAATAAATGATGACATAATTTTCATTTTGGGTGAACTATCACTTAAAGAGTAACATCATATCCACTGCATGTGTTTCTATAGAAAGTCAACAGAATTCCCACAAATGTTGTTCCAACTAGTCAAACAACAAAGAATTTTATATTGAACAATATTGATGAAATGTTAAGAGTTCATGAAGTCCCAGCATGCACTGCATCATTAATAAATTACATGGCTACTGTTATAAGATTATTGTTTTGTTTTATTGTTAGTTATTTGCTGTGTTGTGATGTAAAGAGCTCATCTTTTTACATTTGTTGATTGTCACTGTTCTAAATAACTGCATGCATCATGTTGCCTTGCACTTGTAGCTTTTCTCAACAATTCCTTTTTTACAGTGCAGGTTACATAGAAAGAGAAACAGGTAGGTGCTTATGAGCAATATTCATTCTCTTCCAATGCTCTTTGTAAAAGCATGTCTACAAACATGATTAATACAGAATAAGGAAAAAAGGGCAATACTGCAAAACTTGAAAACAGTCATTCTTTGTAAAAAGGCATAAAGTGACCCTATCTACACATCCATCAAATAAATGTATGAATATCACTGAATTAGATAACAAAATCAAAACAAATGTTATTTATATTAGGCCAGATGTCAACATGTCATGTGATGTCTGTGCATTTGCAGGTGATTAAGTGTGGTCCTGTGCTAATGGAGTTGAGTATACCTTTGATGCTCTTTTCACAGGATGCATCAGTCTTTTATAAGCTCAGGTCTTTTGGGACAAGTACACTGAGCATTCTGGGTCATCCATGTGTGAGCACACGATCATGAGAGTTTTTAGCCAATGGCTTTACAAACAGTGCGCTGTTGGACTCTGATCTGTGTCGCATAAAGGTGGTCTCTGAGGGCCGAGGCTTTCAGCTTAAGAGGGATAGACTGGTAAAGCCTGGTGCTTTTGGCTCTCCAGCACTTCCTATCTCTGGTTTACAGGCAACCTGCTCTTCACACGAAGACTGTCTGTGTTTTTTAACGGTTCTGACAGCTTATATCTTCCAACCTCAAACCTCAGAGAACTGATAATAGTGGCACATATGCATGAAAGCCAGACTGTGATTGGTGGCGATAAGAAATACTGTGATTATAGCGTATTTCTTAAATACTGTATCCTCAGCTGTGTGTGCATTGGGTTGTGTTTCACTGCGTTTGCCCAGCAGCAAGACAGTATTCATAAATCCTTTTTCTTTGTGAGTTTGTTCCAGTTTTGACAATATTTCTCCGGGTGTAAAAGGCGTAGCTGCTGGCTATCCTTTACTTTTCTCCACACATTATGTTATTTTATAGTTATTTTTCTGTCGGTCTGTCTGTCTCTGTTTTGCAGGTGCTTATGTTCCTGAAGGGCTGTTGACCTCTTGCACCTGGGATTATATGACCTTCACACCCTCTGTGCGAGCTTACACTATGCTCCTCTTCATCTTCGTCTTCTTCATTCCACTTATCGTCATCATCTATTGCTATTTCTTTATTTTCCGATCCATTCGTGGCACTAATGAGTGAGTACTTCGATACAGATCTAACAGAATGGTGTGAATTAATTAGTATCAGCAGTGTTCCAAAGCTGTTAAATGTCTTTTGTTTTAAAAATGTAAATTGAATTGGAGAAATGTCAGTAAAATGTAACACTGAAGTACTTAAACACTTTTCTTCTGCATTTTAATTAATCTTGAGGTGTGACCTATTGAAAATAGATAAGGTTTTGATGGCAGTAAACCAATATTAGAAAATTAGTGTTGTTTAACTGTTGCTTTCTGTTTGTCTTTGGAAGAGCTGTGGGCAAATTTAATGGCGATAACAAGAGAGACTCAATTAAGCAATTTCAACGGCTGAAAAATGAATGGAAGATGGCGAAAATTGCTCTTATTGTCATTCTCATGTATGTCATCTCCTGGTCTCCATATTCAACTGTGGCACTGACAGCTTTTGCTGGGTAAATGAATCCCAACCCTGACAACACAATATAATGTAATATAAAATATACATAGCCATTCAAAAATTTGGTGTCAGAAAGATTTTGTTTTTTAGGAAATTATTACTTTTATTCTGCAAAGACTCATTCAATTGATCAAAAGTGACAGTAAAGACATTAAAATGTGTTACAAAATCCTGACAAAAAATGTATCACGATTTCAACAACAACAGAAAAGCAGCACAACAGTTTTTAACATTGATAATAATAATAAAAAAGTTTCTTGAGCAGCAAATCAGCATATTAGAATGATTTCTGAAGGATCTTAAAACTGGAGTAATGGCTGCTTTTCAGCTTTGCCATCAGGAATAAATGACATTAAAATATATTAAAATAGAAAACTCTTTAAAAAAATTCACAATATTACTGTTTTTACTGTATAATATAATATATTTTTTAGCTTTTACATATATTTAGCATAAATATGTTAATTTATTTTTTTCAAATTATTATGTAGACTACAAGTACCAAAGTAATGGCATACAGTAAAATATATATACATAAATTAACATGTTAATTAATCTATACACTTGCATTTTCAGGTATTCTGATATGCTCACACCGTATATGAATTCAGTACCTGCTGTGATAGCCAAGGCTTCAGCAATCCACAATCCCATCATTTACGCCATCACACACCCCAAATACAGGTACTGTGGGAGTCTCATTGAGAATCGTTGATGTCAGTTCAATATATTTTTGAAACTAGACTGGTTTAGCCAAAGTGGTAATGAAAAACATTAATGGCACTGTAAGTGGTCATGTTTGACATTTTAATGGACAAACTCACTTTCCATTAATGCAGAACATGGCTCAGAGATTAGATTACCTGGACTGGCCCCATTAGGACTAAACACCTGAGGCAATTTGTGATTGTTTTAATTTTTCCTAGTGTCTAGCTCACTGAGCCATTCAATCGCAAATTGATCAGAAACATGCATTGCTTCTGGGTTAAAGTGTGAGATTCCATTTTGATTGATTTCATTAACCTAAATATCCATTTGAGCATAAAGAATGATTAATCCTGCACAGAGCATCCTGATGGTATATGATACCATGTGTAAGGCCTGCTGGTTCAAAAAGTCATTTTGATTAGATTTTCTCCCACAACACTAAACCACATTTTGCTAAACACATTTTAGTCCCTATGCACTGAACATGTTTTCATGCATGCAATGACAAAATGGTTCATTTTGATTCAGGTCTAAAGTGTATTAATACTATTTCAAATGTATCTGAATTATGTAGCTAATTTGAAGCTCTGACGTTATTGCATATATTCTCCTGACACAAAACATTTTCAATAAACCATGTCTACGGTGTCTCATGCCTGTATCTCATCTGTGTCTTTGTCAGGTTGGCCATAGCGAAATACATTCCGTGTCTTCGTGTGCTGTTGTGCGTCCCCAAGCGTGACCTCCATTCGCTCCACAGCAGCTTTATGTCCACACGTCGTTCCACCGTCACAAGCCAGTCCTCTGATATGTCTGGACAGTTTTACAGAACCAGCACTGGCAAGTCCCGGCTCTCCTCAGCCTCCGACAGCGAATCTGTGAGTGTGTGAGCCTGATGGATCTCTAGATTTGATGATTAGTCTTCTCATGGGCAAATGTGATTGTAATGGATGTATTTTATGACCTGTTTCTACTCTTCAGGGCTGGACAGATACTGAGGCCGATCTCTCGAGCATGAGCTCCAGGCCTGCCAGCCGGCAAGTGTCTTGTGACATCAGCAAGGACACTGCAGAGATCCCAGACTTCAAACCTTGTAACTCATCCAGCTTCAAGTCAAAGCTCAAAAGCCACGACTCGGGCATCTTTGAAAAGGTGACCTCACAGGCTGAATGTATTACATATGTGGTATCAAAGTATCAAAGGAGTGTAGCCTGTCTTACGAAAATGTGTTCATGCAGAATTGCTAATCCTGTCATCCTCTGTTTATCCTCATGTTACTCTTTTGAAGTATGGGCATAGCTTGACATTTGACCTAGCCAGTCAATTTGGTCAGTCACATTTTTAAACACATTTCAGCTTTCTTATAGTAAACCTACAAATTCACACTCAGTGTACCATATTCAAGTGAATCTGTCATGGTAATCAGATACGTTGCACTATGTCTGTTTTTGCCACACTAAACCGATAAACATTTGTCGACACAATCTCAAAGTAGTCTTGTATTAAGTGAATCCAGGAGTATGTTTCTCACCTACTGCTTTAAAACAAACATCTGTTGGGCATGAATTAAGTATTATAGTATTAAGTATAAAATTTATGTACAATGGCAAGCACACAAACACTTTATATTTCATCAATTTAACTGAAAATAGACAATTAAGCAGTTTATGTTCTAAAATCTGTTTAAGTTTTGTTGTGGGTAAATTAAAAAAACCTTTATAGGTAAATGGTCCTCCTTCTGACATAAATGTAGAACACTGAGCTGCGTCCTGCAAATCACATTTATGAGATTGTCTGTGTCCTTATCATCAAACACAACATGATTATAAACAACGTTTTTTTGTTACGTCCAGATTTGCTAATAAGCTTAAGCTTATTGCTTACAAAATTCCACAAACTAAGTCTCTAATGCTCACCAAGGCTAAATTTGTTTGATTAAAATATGGTGAAAGCAGTAATTTGGTGAAATATTATTACAATTAATAGAACTGTTGTAATATATTTTAAAATTTAATTTATTCCTGTGATGTTATATGATTCTTTAGAAATAATTTTGATACTTTGATGCTCAAGCAACATTTTTATTCCTGTCAACATTAAAAAGTTGTTGTGCTTAATATTTTTGGAGAAACATTTCTTTTCAGGATTCTTTGATGAATAAAGAGTTCAAAAGAACTGCATTTATTTGAAATAGAAATGTTTTGTAACATTATAAATGTCACAATTTAATGTGTACTTGCTGAATAGAATTATTGTTTCTTTAAAAAACCCTTTCTGACCCTAGACTTTTTTGATTATTATCCTGACTCTCTCATTTCTGACCTAGAGTTCCTCTGATGTGGAAGATGTGTCTGTGGTAGGACTCAATCAGCCGGACCGTACTAACCCTTTAGCTGTGAGTCTGTTTAAGTTCAGTAAACCAGTCAAGCTTTTGCAGGATCCTGTAGGTGGCATGGTTTGTAAAATTTGCTGACGTCAGGAACGTTTTATTCTGGTGTTACTGGCAGAACAACTTGCCAAGGCAATCAAATTTGTACATGAAAAATCTGAAAGCATATTCAAATTGATAGAATGCTGTTTGATGAATCACAGTGTGCTGTTGAAAAAATTTAATTAGTTAATGAATTTGAATTCTGATTGCAGAAGAATAGCATGTAATAAAATTACTGTTCCGTTTTTCCTTTTTTAAATGCCTTTTTCTGCAGAAGAAATATGTGCCTTTGAAAGAATAATCCTAATCATCTTTCATAGATGAATGCCTATTCATTAAACCAAGAATTCTGCCATCAGTGTTTTGTTACGGAGGTCATCTTGTGTGTTTTAATGCTGATTTAATGCACAATAAAGGCTGATAATTGGCAATAGGTAGATTTAATCTCTCAAAACCTTCCTCTCTGCTGTTTGCAGGCTGGTGACGATACAGACATGCCAATTTCAAGAGGTGCGATTGGTCGGATTCCCAGTATTGTCATCACCTCGGAGTCTAGCTCTTTCCTGCCCTCGGTACGGCCCAGCTACAGAAGCAGCCGCTCAAGTGTGTCCAGTGCTGGGGCAAATCCACCCAGGAGGGACTCTCGTGGAGGAGTCCAGCAGGGGGCAGTGCATCTCTCCTCTGCGGCTGAAACCCCTGAGTCCGCTCACTTATTAGACAACCCTCACCCTCAGTATCTCTAGTGCTTATACCTCTTCACTCGCCGTGTAAATCTTACCTTCAAGCTTTGTGTTGAGGTTTAGTGTTTTTGTGAGTTATCCTGTTCTGTGGTTTAGACCTTTAGTAAGGGGAACTTGAAATGAAGAGAGATTAATCAGTGCTCTGTATCACAGAATGTAAAATATGAAAGTCATACATTGATGTCTTTTACACGTGTAATACATTTTTATGATGACCTCAACTGTTACGCAATGTCCAGCATCTTTGTTTCCCTCTATTTTGAGCAAACATTTAACAGACAGTACTTTGAATCAGGCAAAGTTACTGCTCAGTCCATGGAGACTTGGATGGATGGAAAGAAAGGATTATTTTAGTCTGTCATCAATGTCAAATGGCATATACTGGTAATATCAGCTTACTTAGGGAGTACTTTGTGTTTGCTTTAGTATTAAAGGGGTCATATGATGCTGCTAAAAAGAACATTATTTTGTGTGTTCTTTAAACCGCATAAACACATAATGAAATGTGTTTATGCGGTTTAAAGTTAAAAAATTATTTTATTTATATACATTATTTTCCCGCCTTTTTGAAACTCGTCGATTTTTACAAAGCTCATCGGTCTGAAAAGCAAGGTGTGCTCTGATTGGCCAGCTATCCAGTGCGTTGTGATTGGCCGAATACCTCAAGCGTGTGACGGAAATGTTACGCCCCTTACCATACTGTGATGCCGTGTACTGGCCGGAGCGACGAGACAAAAACATTGTTCAAGTTCAAGTTAATTTTATTTGTAGAGCACATATACACAGCCACCAGGCTGACCAAAGTGCTTTTCAGAAGAGCAACAATTTTACCACATACACAGAGAACAAACCAGACAAAAATTTAAAACAGCACGTTTAAAAATGACCATATCACAGTAGTCATTACACTAAGGAGAAAAAATAAGTTTTTTAGCAAGGACTTAAAAACAGACAAAGAAGGGGCCATTCTAATCTCTAAAGGTAGGGTATTCCAGAGTCGTGGCCCTGCCACCACAAATGCACGCTCCCCTCTACGCTTAAGCCTGACGTGAGGGACCACCAACAAGGCCTGGTCACAGGATCGTAGGCTTCTAGATGGAGTATAGAAGTAAAGAAGGTCAGATAGATAGACATGAGCTTGGTTACGTAGGGATTTATATACAAAGAGGAGAATTTTAAAGTCTATTCTCTGACAAACCGGCAACCAGTGTAGAGATCTAAGAATTGGAGTGATGTGTTCATGTTTACGACCCTTTAAAAAAGTCTGGCCGCAGCATTTTGGACAAGCTGAAGACGCGCAATTTGAGATTTAGATATACTGCAATATAAAGAATTGCAGTAATCTAGATGAGACGTAATGAACGCATGAACAGCCATTTCTAGAGTTTTTGGAGTGAGAGAGTTTTTAATTTTAGACAGTAAATGAAGCTGATCCCAATGACAGAAGAGATATGTTTATCACATTTTAAATGCTGGTCGACTAGAATACCTAGGTTCCGCACCCGCGAGAATCTAAAAACGGCTAAACTTTCTAACTCAGGGCTTATACACTTAGAATGTAATTTGGACAGAAAACAATTACCTCGGTCTTGTCTTCATTTAGGAAGAGGAAATTTTGGGCTAGCCATGATTTAACCTCCTCTAAACATTCCAGAAGAGAAGTAATCGCAGTGGAATTGTTTTTCTTGATTGGTAGATAGATTTGA
>NW_015505492.1:207124-211250 GCF_001515645.1 Sinocyclocheilus grahami
GAAGTTGATTCAGCACAATTTTCTCCAAAACTTTTGAAATGAAAGGTAAAACAGAAATAGGTCGAAATTTTTTTAGGACAGAAGGATCCAGTGAAGGCTTCTTGAGCAGAGGAGTGACCGTAGCGACTTTAAGGTTGGCAGGAACAGAGCCGGTTTGGAGACACTTATTAATAAGAGACACCAAACCTGGCCCAATCGAATCGATAATTAATTTTAATTTAATCTCAGGTGAATGATATCGCTAGAACAGAATGAAGGTTTAAGCTTGTCAATCACTTGCTTCAATTCCTGGAGGTTGATAGGTTCAAAAACATCCAAAAATGCAGAGGCAGATGACATAATTGGAGAGACAGTTAAAGTGGGGCAGACGCTAAGCCTTAAGTTAATAATTTTGTCACTAAAATATCTCAAGAAGCTTTCACAGAGAGCATCAGAGGCAACAGGCAAGGTGTTAACTGAAGGATTTGTAACAGATTAAATAATTGAAAACAAAACCTTAGGTTTAGAATGATTAGTTTCAATTAAATTAGAAAAGTATGCAGCTTTCGTAGAATTCACTGCAGTCTGGTAAGATGTAAGAGAGTCTCTGAACATATGAAGAGAGATATGCAGCCTGTCCTTTTTCCATTTACGTTCTGCCTTTCTGCAGTTTTGTCTTAGGAGACGGGTATCTTGCTACCTTAAGCCAGGCAGAATTCACTAAGATGTTGATCAGCATCCAAGTCAGATAATGGTTGATCCAAGTGCAACTGTGAGCAACATTCAGCAAAGCACAAGTTGAAATTTGTGCTAAACTGTGGAGAGTAGAAACAAGAAAGATTTACAGGTGTATTAGAAAAATGAGAGAGATCTGGAAGAGACAGTGAGAATAATATAGGCTTATGGTTAGAGATCATAAAATCTGAGAGCATAATATCAGTCACATCAAGCCCATATGAGAGTACAGGATCCAACGTATGTCCCTGAATATGAGCAGAGACATTGATCCACTGGGATAGATTAAAAGCGTCGATAAGATTAACAAAGTCATGTGATAAGGGGTTAGACGGACAGCAGACATGGATATTGAAGTCGCCCATCAATAGAAAGTGATCGTAATTTGTGGCAATATTGCCGATCTGTTCAGTGAGATGCAGTATAAAATCCTTAGTAGAGTGCGGAGGACGGTAAAACACCCCTAGACATACAAGACCATTCCAGTCTAAGTGAATAAACTGAGCTTCAAAGCTGGAAAAGGCCATTACAGGGACCAATCGACAGCGTGCAGAGAGAGAGTTCTTTAAAATTGTTACTATCCCACCCCCGCGTCCACTCGGATGAGGAGAGTTAAAAAATGTACAGTCAGCAGGGATCAGATCAGAAAAAGGAGTTAGATCACCAACCTTTTGTGAGTCCAGTTTGTGAGATGAGTAAAAATAATTTAATAAGAAGGTCTTATTCACCAAGGAACGAGCATTTAATAATGTCATCTTCGGTGAAGAAATAATATCAGGAGACGAGGACGCTCTAAAACCCATTACAAATGAGGCATTTGTTGCATCCAGTGGGGACATAATTACTGATTATAATGACTTATACTGTCTTTGCATCGCACCGCGTAAACATAAAACCATGTCTGCATTTGTGATTGGAGAAATGACAAACTACAAACGCTACTCTACAATGCCCAAAACTTGCATTTGAATCGTCAGTGGCAAATCCTTTAAATTAAAACGTACTAACAGTCTGTGAGTCAGAACAGCCGGCATTGTAGTCTACTCTTCCAGGATCAGGAAACAGTCCTCCATAAAATGTGCTGCACACAAATGAATATTTGGGTTGAACTGTTCTGGAACAGTGTTGTAAATACTACTTAACCACTGATTTGTAGTCGTGTCCTCTTTTGGAAGACCAAACAAAGTAGTTTTGCTTTCACAACGAAACACACGGCGGCCTAGCGTGAGCGGAAGCCGCGGCCTAGCGTGAGCTGAGGCGGCGGGCTTGAGAACGGCTCGGGCGGCAGATTCGACGTAGGAGTGGCAACCACATGTGACGACCCCGGACTGGACTCCGATTCGTCCACGGTGAAAGCCGATCTGGCGATCCACAGCACTAAATTGATGTATCCAGGCATGACGAAGCGGATATCGTCCTCTTTTGGAAGACTAAACAAAGTAGTTTCGCTTTCACAACGAAAAACAGCTCTCCACGACATGGTGGCGGCAACAATACTACAGCAAGAATAAAAGTTACGCCTTCTTTCTTTGCGTGAACATTTGAGCGGCGTTATGAAAAATCTTCCCACATAGTGATGTAGATATGTGGGGGCGTGTTAGAACGAGCCGTTTTAGGTAGGCGTGGCTGACTCTTAACTTTTATAAAGAATATCTCTTTGGATTTGAGACTTTAGTCTTTGCAACTTTACAGATCTTCTTTATGCACCAAGAGCTTGTAACACTCCAAAGAGAAAGGAAAAATTGAAATCGCATCATATGACCCCTTTAAGCTTTAAGTTTCTTGTACATTATAAATGTAATTTTGACCTTTTTGACGATGTAATTTCCTCTGATAGCTATTTTACTATCTTCACTCAAAGTGAGACTACCTGAATGTTTTGCTTAACAGGATCCATCTTAAGACTGTGGTATGTGTGTTTTGCTGATAAGACACTGAAATGCTTGCTTCCACAGAACTTCAAGGTATGCAATATGAAGCCATCTTACAACTTAGAATCCTGTTTTATCTGTTTAGTCACCATTATGATCTCATTTTGAATATTAAACTTGTCAGATATTCTGACTTAAAGCTACACTATGTAACTTATATATATATATATATACAATATATGTGTGTGTGTGTGTGTGTATACACACACACATATATATATACAGTGCTGTGAAAAGGTTTTTGCCCCTTCCTGTTTTTAAATTTTTTTTGCATATTTGTCACACTTAAAAGATTCAGATCATTAAACAAATGTTAATATTACACAAAGATAATGCAAGTAAATACAAAATGCAGTTTTTAATTGATGATTTCATTTATTAATGGAAAAAAGCTGTCCAAACCTATGTGGCCCTACGTGAAAATTGAATTGCCCCCTCCTGTTAAATCATGAAAGAACTGCAATTAACCACATTATTTTAGAAAGCTGAGTTAAGCAATTACTTTTTCACGTAGGGCCAGGCAGATTTGGACAGTTTTTTTCCCCCTTAATAAAAGAAATCATCATTTAAAAACTGCATTTTGTATTTACTTGCATTATCTTTGTGTAATATTACAATTAGTTTGATCTGAATCTTTTAAGTGTGACAAATATGCAAAAAATAAAAAAAAAACAGGAAGGGGGCAAAAACCTTTTCACAGCACTGTGTGTGTATGTATATATATATATATATAGCAAAATGTTATTGAGGAGAGTTTAAAAATGCATCTTCCAAGCTATGTCTTTTCTTTACCCCCAAAACACTTCGATAAACGTATAATACTAATTTATAATTTAGACAAGAAATCGTGCACTGTTATTCTCCTGTGCTTGTCATGTCATATCTGTACACAAAGTAGTAAAGTAGCTCTGATGTTGTGAGCGTTTTTTGGTGTGGTAGTAGCATGAAGCTAAGTTTGTTGTCAGTGCGAATGAGACCAATGTACCAATTTTTCATTCAAACCTCCAGAATTAAAAACAAAGAAACCTGTCTATCCGCTCTGGTAAGAAACACTGTATCCATGTGTACACCAGTGCCTTAAACAGGCCTAACATTCATTCGCGCAGAGGCTCAGAGCCGAAGCACAACCAATCTTCTTCCACAAGACGCATGCAGTTTTACTTTGTAACCGCTAGAGGACTAGAAGATCCATAGAGTTTGTAACAATACCCACATTGGGGTTTTACGTTGGAATTAACTTACATTTTTTTCCCAAAATGCCAATAGTGTAGCTTTAAGATAGGAAGCCTTTGTAATTCTGCTCCTGACCTCTGGTTTTTGAAAGCATTGTAATAATTTCTGGTTTTGACATTTGACTTTTTAGTTTTTTTTAAAGTTTTTATGTAAGTTGTAAATGTGTTGTCTTTTTTTTTTTTTTTTTTTTTTTTTTTTTTTTTTTTTTTTAAAAACTTTTAATATTTCTAATGGCCTCTTAAAAAAAA
>NW_015505492.1:211380-226486 GCF_001515645.1 Sinocyclocheilus grahami
AATTTTTTTTTTAATTTTTAAATGTTTTTTTTTTTTTTTTTTTTTTTTTTTTTTGTGCTTTTTTTTTGTCAAAATCTTGTAATATTACTAATGGCCTCTGAAAGTAACAGTCTGGTGCAACAGAACCCTAAGAACTTAAGCGTAAAGTATGTGTAATTTTATTTGTTATCAGTTTGCAAATATGGGCTATATCACAGGGAAAATAGAAACAGCACCTCAATTCACCGTAAAGCATCTGTTTATCATCTGTTTAACTGATGTAATCTAGTGATTGGAGGGATAAAAAGATTTTTGTATTGCTTTGGAAAAAAAGTAAATCTTAAACCGCACAAGCCACAGAATGCATATGCCTGGAGCAGGGACACATCATTATCTCGCTAAATCACACCAACAGAGAATGCGCAACTTATGTCATACATGCTGTGTGTGTTTCCATCAATCTATCATCGAGATGAATGACCCTAATGAATACTGGTCACATGTGCATCCACCTCTACAGCTGTGTTGTTTTTGCTATTCTTTGTTTTTAATGATCACTGTTTGAATATTCACTTTAGAGTACACGATCAAACTATATTCAACTAGTAATGTTTGAACAATTATGTTGCCTTTTTACTCAGTGACTGGATGTAACTCAAATGTGATGGTGGCTGCTCTTCTAGATAGTTCTGGAAGACACGGTTTAGCAAATAAACATTGTGGCGCTCTTTAGAGTTATCTAGTGTTACTATAGCTTGTTCCTGAGTGGTTTGTTTGTAAAAAGGAATCATTTATGTGTCCAGATGACTACAGTCTGTGGACTGTTTATATTAAGTATTGTCTCAAATTGTATCAAAATATATATTTGTTAATGTGTATCCATTCACATGAAAGACACAGTATATATGTATCCAACACCAAGGAGAACATTATTGTATATTTGTAATGCTCTTATGTGGTTGTTCTTATTAATTTTTTTAAATAAACCTGCAGTTCTACACATTGTTTCTTTTCTCTATAGAACATGGAGAGGAGCAAGTACTTTCATAATCAAATTAGCAAAAATAATAAAAAATTTTCCTTCATAAAATATTACTGTCAAGTGACATCACTAAATTAAAAAAAGCTGGTCAATTTATAGAGATGTTTCTCTAGCCTTCAGACATCGCTGTCCTCACTAACACATGCTGTCAGTAATGATTTGACATCATTTTTCTCAACCACAACTTTCATGGTTTTTCCTTTGTATTTAGAGAATCACAGCAAAAGTTCCCTACATTGTCAGGATAAATGCTTCTGAGGATGAATGGGCTTTTACATGACAAGAAGCCTGCTCTTAAACTCAATGAAAAAGGAGGGATACAGAAATGGAAGTGGTTTACTAGTGGTATTATTTTCTTTTTGTGGTTCTGCAAGTCATTTTGAGTTAATTGTACCCAAAGGCTAAACATCTGCCCCCTCTGGCCATATGTTGAACTGCATGAGCCCACTTTTTAGTTTGTTGTTTCTTTAAAGGGGTCATATGATGTTATTTTAAAGATCATTATTTTGTGTATTTAGTATAACAGAATAGGTTGACATGCTTTAATGTTCAAAAAACACATTATCTTTCAAATACTGTACATTATTGTAGGTCCTCTATGCCCTGCCTCTCTCAAACACATCGTTTTCAACAAAGCCCCTCCTTTGACAAGCGCAGTCTGCTCTGATTGGCCAGTTGACCAAGTGCATTGTGATTGGCCGAACACCACAAGCACGCATCGGAAATGTAATGCCCCTTACCATAATCCCGAGCTTCAGCTTTCAAAGTAAATATCAAGACAGTTAATAATGCTGTTAGTTTTACCATCAGTTCAAGCCCGAAAGGGGAACAGAGTCGCGTGACAGACAGTGATGATGCAGTACACAAGCCGCGGTTAAGACAGCTGACGTGCTATGATTTCTGACAGGCAGTTCACTCTCCTGTGATGTGACCCTGTTCCCCTCACACAGACACCCACACACACACGGTGTGTTACTCTGCGCTGCGCAAAACTCCGCATTTGAACAGTCAATAGCAAATACTTAAACTAATAACTGAATGTGGGGTCATGTTAGAATGATCCGTTTTAGGTAGGCCTGGTTGACTCTTAACTTTTATAAAGAATATCTCTTTGGGTTTGAGACTTTAGTCTTTGCAACTTTAGGGATCTTATCTATTCACGAACAGCTTGTAACCCTCCAAAGAGAAAGGAAAACTTGAAATCGCATCATATGACCCCTTTAAGCCTGAATTAATAACATTATAATATAATAACATGGTGTAAAATGGACAAACAAATACAGACTGATGTACACTACTGTAAATCATGAGATCAGTAAGATTTTTTAAAAATAAATTAGTACTTTTATTCGCCCAGGATGCATTCAACTAGTTAAATTAAAATGAAAAGGTGGCAATAAAATATTTTACATTGTTACAAAAACATTTGAAAAACGTTTTTTTATTTTCTTATTTGTCAAGGAATCTTGAAAAATATATATTGAAAAAAACAGATCTTTTAAATGGTAATGTTGACAGTAATAATGTTTATTTTACTATATTTTTGATCAAATAAAGGTAGCCATGAGCATAAGAGACAATTTAAAAAACCTTTAACAAATTTTACCTACCCCAAACGTCTGAACAATAGTGCATACTCTGGAATTCGGTTCAGTAAAGGCTAGAAATATTAGGCATGTGAGTGTAAAATGTGTGGATTTCCATCTCAGTCATGTCTTCTTCTCAAAGGTAAATGAAAACATTATTCATGTAATTGTGTCTGTGTGCACTGTGATACGTGGTTAAAATGCTCTTACACTGAGTCCTTTCATTGCAACTATGAAGCAGGTTGTCATTTTTAAACAATGCACCATCTGCTCTTTCACACAATGCCCTCCTGTGGGCAATGTGCCATTTGTCAATTCAGCAGTGGCTCTTGAAAAAACACACATATATGACATTAAACATTACAGCAAGAAACGCTTGTACACGTCCGCACAATATTCCTTTATGGGTTGGAAAAGTAACAAAAGTGTGTGTTTTAGCACTCTTTTCTCTTTAAAGAAAAAGTTTCTCATGTCTAAAAGTTCATATTAATCCATCTAGCATTACGCATTTACATCAGTGTGTCAATGTGATTCATGGAAAAATCAGATTGTAAGTAATGTATGCTGTATCTGAGCATGAAAAACAAAATATATGTTTTGAGTCCCAACTCTGGCAGTTACTGACTGATGTGCTCTAGGGAGGCAGGATCTGCATCATAACCTGATCATGTGGCACGCAAAACCCTCTCAAGTGTGTCACTAACAGCAGTTATTCATTCAGTCACTGTGTCTGACGTGTCCTCTGGGGTCCACTGTTCTCTCCAAATCTCCAAACTGTGCCACCTGTACATCAGCAGATATAAATAGCATTCATTCATCACATTTAGTTCTCAGTTATGCTCCACTGCTTTTTAGGGGACTTTTCAGCTGGTCAAATTGGAGTTCCAGTTTGCAGACCAGCTAAGAGAACCAATTTAGCTGGGAGACCAACTAGACCAGTTTAAAGACCAGCGAACAAGCTTATGCTGATTTAAGATGCTTTTTTAACACCTATTGTAAAAAGGGCTGAGAACTAAGTTTAGAGAATTAAATATAGGGCCCTGCAGAATGTCTGATGGCTTTTGAGGCTTTTTTATAGGTCAGATGTTAAGTTGACTTATTTTCAAAACAGTTGACAAGGGCAACAGAGGGACGACTGACTATCTCTTTAATAATTCCTCTCTAATGAAAATCCCTCGCCCTCCGTCTCCCCGTCCCGTGTGGGAAATTACGAATCCTACTATGGGGGGGGAAAAGGCTTTACTCATTAATATTTATCAGGTCATGCGGTGTTGCTTGGCAACTCCACTAACACATCAGTCGCAAAATGCTAATTAATATTCATGAGCCAAACGCTCACCATATGATGATTCGTTAATTCGCCAGGTGATTAGCTCGGCGTCTGCATTCCAGCGAATCAGGGAGGCCTACTGGGGGAACGCCACATTCTATAATTAATATTCATGAGATAATCCTTCAGCATAGTATGATTGGTCAATTTGCGTCCCGTGTGCTTACGTACAGCGGGGGTTCCAGGGACCTGGCTGGCGTGAGTGACAGAGCTCGCCTCTAGAGGAAACGGAGCGACTCCAAACTGCAAGGCTCGCGGCTGTCACTGTAAAGCAACTTTTAAGCATGCAATGTAGGTTGACGCAAAACTTTGAGAAGTTGTTTGTCTTTAATGGTTTGTTGAATGGAAATGGAGGCAACAGGCATGACACTGTACTCGAGACGCTGGCTGCAGTCGCGTGAAACCATTTCTAAAAGCATCGTCTCTCGGCATCGTCTCTCAGTTAGGGCTTCATTCATAGTTTTCCCATTCTTCCATTCCTACCGATATATTACTACATATTACTTCGAGTCCAAATATAGACTATTCTGCAGTCAGTGGCTTGTCTGTTATTGTTTTGAATTGGTTGTGAGGTGCATTTGTCTGGTTTTGGCTTCTGGCAACACTGATTGAGTGTTTTTTCTTTTCTTTCCTGATGTGTGTAGTTTTGCATGGGACATTATTTACATGTTTTGCATGTTTCTATCTGGTCAAAGATGGATCAATTATATTTGCTTATATTGTGGTAGCTACATGTAATTCACTGCTGTGCATGGTGAAAAGGTGTAAAAGTGTAAAGCTGTAACTGAGGTGGGATACATGTTGTCCTCAGGTGGCAGCTGTTCTCTGTATGTATGTACACAATTAACCAAATAACCATAAATCAACTAGTGCAATATCCTGTTGCGTTGCGTTTGTGTAGATTCATATTGGTGGTTCAAATAATGTACTAACTCTCATTTGATCTGCTGTTAGGTCATCAGTATTCAGTGATAATGTGGTCTATTTAAAAATTATTATGAACATAAAATTAATGTGATGAATACATAATTTATCTGTGTGTATATATATATATATGTCTATTTATATATTATATATTTTGATATTTTAATAAATGCTGTGCTTTTGAACTTTCTATTCATCCTGAAAAATTTATAAAAAAAAAAAATCTACATCGATAATAATTAGAAATGATTCTTGAGCACCAAATCAAAATATTAGAATGATTTCTGTAATATCATGTGACACTGAAGACTGGAGTAATGGCTGCTAAATTCTTTACAAAATTTTTTAAATAATATTACACAATATTACCGTTTTTACTGTATTTACAATCAAATGCAGTCTTAGTAAGCATAAGAGATAAGATAGAATATACATAACATGCATAAAATACATATATACACACACATACATACATATATATATATATACAGTGGGTACGGAAATATAACATACCATAACATTGTAACATACCATACAGTATGTCTGGTTAGAAAAGATAGATCAACGTGAATCGGAAAATACTTTAAATCAGAAAAACCCAATGCAAGTTTTTACAATAATAGTATGTTGTCTTTGCCAAGGCTTACAATGGCAAGCACTGTATAAATTATCAAGCAATGTCACAAACTGTCCGGGACACTTGTTCTCTGAAATGCTGTCTATGAAGGCCTGATTGTTGAACATTCATGTACAGTATTACTTCAAATTCTTCCATTGACAAAGAGTGCTAAACTTAGCTGCAAACTAGAGGTCTCCCAAATTAGGCTGGGCGGACAGGCAGGTCCTCAGTGGTTATCTTTCCTCCGATGTCTCGGTGCGGAGCTTGTGATGTGCTGGTGCACGAGAGGTCCTCTTATCTCGGTTCTCTGAGAGCAATAAGAGCATATCAGTCTTTTCTCACTGCCACTCGTTCTTTGTTTAAAGCTGCTCATAAAGAACCTCCAGATGCCTCTGAATGCTTGGGATAACATTATCTCATGTAGATGCCATTCACGGTTTGTTTGCAATAAAGAATAAAAAATTATGTCCTGCATTATGATTACAATGCCAGTGGAATATTTTAAATGTTAGTGATTGTTTGCATCCAAAGTTAATGTATTCATAAAGATACACTACCATTCAAAAGTTTGGGGTCAGTAAGACTATTTATTGATTTTAAAAGAAGTCTCTAATGCTCAACAAGGCTGCATTTATATGATTAAAAATACAATTAAATCAGTAATATTGTGAATATTATTACGATTTAAATAACTGTTTTAATATCTTTTAAAATGTAATTTATTGCTATAATGGCAAAGCTAAATTTTCAGTCTTCAGTGGCACATAATCCTTTAGAAGTCATTCTAATACAGTTTTTATTTAAATTACAATTTTAAATTTCTTTAAATGTATTACTGACCCGGTAGAGTATGTTAAAATTTCAGTGTATTTAGATTGATGATAGACACTTAATTTAAACAGGAGACACAGTTCAATCCCAGAATGCACTGTGAATGAATTAGATACGCTTGTTTGTGTCCGTAGGGGCTGCCAATTAACTCTTAACCTTTTGTTGACCTTTTTTCAGAATCAGCCAGGTTGCACTTGCAACTTGCAAGGAGTTAAGCCTAACTCTAACCCAAACCAAAACTAGCTCAGGACCCAGATAGATGAGGCACCCTAGAAGAAAGGAGTCTAGAAAAATCTTTTAGCCTAAGAGGGGGCTATATTAGCTCTGTGAATCATGGGAGGCCTGGCATTCTGGGTGTCCCCTTACATGCCATATAAGTACCCCTTCCTCCCCCCTCCCCAAAATGCCATAGTGCTATCGCTCTCGGCAGAGGGGCAGCTATTCTTAGGCTATCTGTCCAGCTCATCTGAACAGGCAAGAATTCTCTTCCTCTGGCTCATAGCTCTTCTCTGTTCCTCCAGTTATTTTGCATTAGTTGCAGTTTGGCTGGGCCTGAATTCCTTGTTTTAAGCTGTTACTTTGACCCTTTTGGCCTGCAGGTTTTTTTTTTTTTTATCGGAGAGGTGTGAGTGTTACTTTCATTTTACCCGCCCCCCTCCAAATCCATTTTCCCCATCCGTTTGGAGAAATTCGGTTGCTTAAACAATACACAGGCTTTTTTGAACAATGAGTTCGTACAACGTTTCACTCACTGGACCTTCGCCTTGGGGCTTCCGGTTGCAAGGAGGCAAGGACTTCAACATGCCCCTCACCGTTTCCAGGGTAAGACCCCCAAATCTTGGCCAAAAAGACAGTGATTCATTAGTTCAGCATGCATTTACTCGCATACCAATCAATGTAGATTGAGTCTAATTGAAATTTTCATTTGAATAAGAATGTGTGTTTCACTCATATTGGAATTCAATTAAATTCAGTTTCAGTTCAATTTAGATTTTGTAAACATCACTGTCCAATTCTCTTATTATGAGAAATATGATCCATCATTTCACTACAGTGTGATTTGATGATTTGTAGTTCCTTTGTTCATTCATTGTTATCTTGGTACTTGATCCTTTGCTGATCTGTCGCTTATCCAGAGTTGTTTGTTATGTAATAGTACTGACGTTATTCATCATATGATGATAATGATTATGCTTCTCCTAAATTATAATACTGTATTATTATCATTATGCTATATCCTTCTTGATTTGGAAACTTGCATTGGGCATGTGCAGTTTGAGCCTCATAGAAGTGATTGGTATCTTGGTGTAAAGTTTGTGTATATCGCCTTTTGGTGCTGTTAGATATTGTGAAATGTTTTTTTTCTGAATTATTTAGTAGTTTTTCTGCAATGCTGCTTTGAGGAATCATGTAAATCCATATTTCCAATGTAGATGTACAGTATTGATCGTAATGTATGCAGTCAGTTCTTTGCACTCGAGTCGATTCATCCTTGTTCTGCTGTTATTCTTGTGTGTGACGTGAAGTCATGATGACTAATGCTTCTCTTGAACAGCTACACTCTTAAAAATAAAGGTGCTTCAAAAGGTTCTTCAAGCAATGCTATAGAAGAACCATTTTTGGTTCCACAAAGAACCATTCAGTCAAAGGTTCTTTAAAGAACCGTCTATTTTTTACCTTTTTATAATCTGAAGAACCTTCTTTCACCACAAAGAACCCTTTGTGAAACAGAAAGGTTCTTCAGATGTTAAAGGTTCTTTATGGAACCATTTGGGCAAAAAGGTTCTTCTATGGCATCGTGAAGCACCTTTATTTTTAAGAGTGTAGTTCTGTGAAATTGTAGTTCGATATATACGAGGAAGTAAGGATGAATGAGTGCAAAAGGGTGTTTATGAGGGCTTTATTGTAAGATAGGAAGGTCAGATATCACAGAAGGGTGAGTTCTCATTGTACTGTAATAATTCTAGCTCTGCAAACACACATATTTGACCTAGTTGAGAGATTTTACAGAGAACATTATATTGTCGGCATGAGTGCGTTTGACTATAAATGTATCTGTTTGTGTGGTTGTGTTGAAGTGTGTCTTCAAATAAGAGCACAGTCCACATGCACCTATTCTCAGATGTCTAGTGAGGACAGATTCACTGCCCCAATATGTTGCTGGCATTAGAGGGTCTTGAAAAAATAGATCCTCTTGTGTAAAAAATGTCAGACAGTGCTTGAGCGGTCGAACGGTGGCAATACATGCCACAAAGAGATGATGCACTGCCATTTTGTCACCTCTGCCAACATAGTCAGCGGTCGGGAAGAATGTCTGTCCTGCCACTATCCTAGGTGGTCCATAGTGTTAGTCATATTATAGTGACGTATATACCCTCAACAGTATCGTAATGCAGATTGGAATCTTCTGACGCTTTTCTAGGCCTTTTTATTTGCAACATTTGACAGCCGTTTGGCTTCACTGTACTGGTTACTAAGAATATCTAATCAAGAGGTGTATGGCAGGTTTGTTTGTCTACAGGAAAAAGCAATGCTATAGAAGAACCATTTTTGGTTCCACAAAGAACCATTCAGTCAAAGGTTCTTTAAAGAACCGTCTATTTTTTACCTTTTTATAATCTGAAGAACCTTCTTTCACCACAAAGAACCCTTTGTGAAACAGAAAGGTTCTTCAGATGTTAAAGGTTCTTTATGGAACCATTTGGGCAAAAAGGTTCTTCTATGGCATCGTGAAGCACCTTTATTTTTAAGAGTGTAGTTCTGTGAAATTGTAGTTCGATATATACGAGGAAGTAAGGATGAATGAGTGCAAAAGGGTGTTTATGAGGGCTTTATTGTAAGATAGGAAGGTCAGATATCACAGAAGGGTGAGTTCTCATTGTACTGTAATAATTCTAGCTCTGCAAACACACATATTTGACCTAGTTGAGAGATTTTACAGAGAACATTATATTGTCGGCATGAGTGCGTTTGACTATAAATGTATCTGTTTGTGTGGTTGTGTTGAAGTGTGTCTTCAAATAAGAGCACAGTCCACATGCACCTATTCTCAGATGTCTAGTGAGGACAGATTCACTGCCCCAATATGTTGCTGGCATTAGAGGGTCTTGAAAAAATAGATCCTCTTGTGTAAAAAATGTCAGACAGTGCTTGAGCGGTCGAACGGTGGCAATACATGCCACAAAGAGATGATGCACTGCCATTTTGTCACCTCTGCCAACATAGTCAGCGGTCGGGAAGAATGTCTGTCCTGCCACTATCCTAGGTGGTCCATAGTGTTAGTCATATTATAGTGACGTATATACCCTCAACAGTATCGTAATGCAGATTGGAATCTTCTGACGCTTTTCTAGGCCTTTTTATTTGCAACATTTGACAGCCGTTTGGCTTCACTGTACTGGTTACTAAGAATATCTAATCAAGAGGTGTATGGCAGGTTTGTTTGTCTACAGGAAAAGACCAGTAGCACAGGGCCTAGTCAATCACTGTAGAGTGACAGGTGGTACCCAATACGTTTGTTCTGGCTGCCGCTTGGCTCAACAGGGGGCTTTTCTATAAAAGTACCTTACAGGTGTACGGGCCTGCTGTAAAGGAGGCAAGAAATGTTCTGTTATTCTTTATTTGAATCAAGACGTAGATTTACATCTGCTGTGAGTATCACATTAGTTGGTCTGAGGAGGATCCATGTAACTTAAGAGGATGAATATTATTCACCAGCCCACAGGAGACAGACGGCCTGGGTGCTATTTACTGATCAGCCAGTGAGAATTCCAGTTCAGTGACTTTGCGTTGAGTGTTAAAACATGCAATAATGAACTGTTCTGGACCTGTTTATGAGCTGTTGATGTCGAAGAATAATTAGCTGCATATAATATAAAATATAATATAATTGGGAATGCATTAAATTGATCAAAAATGACAATAAAGACTTTTACATTGTCAAAGAAAATTATATATTTTTATATTTTAAATAAATGCTGTGCTTTTTAACTTTCTATTCATCCTGAAAAATGTATTCTTCAAAAAAAAATCTACATTGATAATAATTAGAAATGGTTCTTGAGCACCAAATAAAAATATTAGAATGATTTCTGTAATATCACGTGACACTGAAGACTGGAGTAATGGTTGCTAAATTCTTTAAAGTGCCTTTAAAGTGCCGTGAAAAGGTTTTTGCCCCCTTCCTGTTTTTTTTTTGTTGCATATTTAACACTTAAAAGATTCAGATCATCGAACAAATTGTAATATTACACAAAGATAATGTAAGTAAATACAAAATGCAGTTTTTAAATGATGATTTCATTTATTAAGGGAAAAAAGCTGTCCAAACCTACCTGGCCCTACGTGAAAAATTAATTGCCCCCTCCTGGTAAATCCTGGGAGAACTGTGATTGACCACATTATTTTAGAAAGCTGAGTTAAATTTCACTAGCCACACCCAGGCCTGATTACTGCCAGACCTGTTGAATCAAGAAATCACAAAGAACCTGTCTGACAAAGTGAAGCATGCTTAAAGAGCAACACATCATGCCGCGATCTAGAAATTCAAGAACTGATGAGAAACAAAATAGTTGACATGTATCAGTCTGGAAAGGGTTATAAAGCCATTTCTAAGGCTTTGGGACTCCAGCGAACCACGGTCAGAACCATTATCCATAAATGGAGAAAACTTGGAACAGTGGTGTGAACCTTCCCAGGAGTGGTCGGCCAACCAAAATTACACCAAGAGCACAACAATGACTCATTTAGGAGGTCATAAAAGAACCCAGAACAACATCTAAAGAACTGCAGGCCTCACTTGCCTCAATTAAGGTCAGTGTTCATGATTTAACAATAAGAAAGAGACTGGGCAAAAACGGCATCCATGGGAGAGTTCCAAGGCAAAAGCCACTGCTAGAAAACCCTCCAATGTGGCTGAATTTAAAACAATTCTGCAAAGAAGAGTGGACCAAAATTCCTCCACAGCGATGTGAAAGACTCATTGCCAGTTATCGCAAGCGCTTGATTGCAGTTGTTGCTGCAAAGGTTATTAGACAACCAGTTATTAGATTTAGGGGGCAATTACTTTTGGTTTAGACAGCTTTTAAAGTGAAGTGATGTGTGGCCAAGTATGGTGACCCATACCTGCAATTTGTGCTCTGCATTTAACCCATCCAAGCACACACACACAGTAGTGAACACACACATACACACTGTGAACACACACCCAGAGCAGTGGGCAGCCAATGCTGCGGCACCCGGGGAGCAGTTGGGGGTTCGGTGCTTTGCTCAAGGGTCTCACCTCATTCGTGGTATTGAAGGTGGACGAGAGGGCTGGTAATTCACTCCACCCACCTACAATCCCTTAATAAATGAAATCATTTTTTCAAAACTGCATTTTGTATTTACTCGGGTTATCTTTGTGTAATGAAATCAGCATCTTCAAAAAGCTGGTCAGCAGAAGGAAGCATGAAGTGCTCCAAAATTTCTTGGTAAACGGGTGCAGTGACGTTGGTTTTCAAAAAACACAATGGACCAACACTAGCAGATGACATTGGAAACCTTTGCAGGTGTTTTGAGATGATTAGCTGATTGGCATGTCACCATATTCTAATTTGTTGAGATAGTGAATTGGTGGGCTTTTGTTAAATGTGAGCCAAAATCATCACAATTAAAAGAACCAAAGACTTAAACTACTTCAGTACTACTGTGTGCATTGAATTTATTTAATACACAAGTTTCACAATTTGAGTTGAATTATTGAAATAAATTAACTTTTCCATATCCATTATATATATGTATATGTATGTATATACTGTATATAATGTACTGGGGCTTCTTTTCAGTTTAATTGTTATACATATAATATAAATTCTACATATAATTATTATAAATATAAGAAATATCAATCTATTTATTTGTTTATTGCATTTGTAATTGAGAAAAAACACAATGCATCAGTATTCCAGACTGGTGAGAAGTCTTGTTGCCTTTGTTTACATTATACTCTATTTTAGTGTAGACCTTTTTCAAATGCTTTTGAAGAATTGTACTGACATATAACAGACAATTACAAGTATATTTCCTAACTTTCTTCGGCTAATATACTGGCCTTCTGAATTGGGTGAAATATTGTTGGCAGATGCTTCTGTGTATGACTGTGAGTGCTCCTATTCAGTGCTAGGTGCTGAAATGAGGGGTTCTCTTGGCTGAGAGCAGCTCAGACTGTAACAGATGGCACACAGAAAGCATGAACTTGCAATTCAGTTCAAACTGAAAGCAGCAGATGAGGGATATAAATACCTCTGGGTGGTTTGGATGAAAAGGAACTTCTAAGGAAAATAATACTTTTATCTGGATAATGCATTAGACAGTAGGCTAATTAAGTAACGGCAACAAAGAGATATTGACAAATGGCAGATATAGTTTTGAAAGTTATAAAATGTCAGTTCTATCAAATTATCCCAGAAAAAAGACTAAATTGTTTATTTAGCCACTAAAACTATACTAAATCTTGTCTATAAACTCACTATATGCATTTAAACTATAGCCTATATGTTTATGCAGGTTTTTACTTTATGAAAGCTATGAAATGTGTAATAATCAAACATTTGCATTATTCATTATTCGAAAGAAGTTGAGATCCAAGCTTGTTTAAGACATTGTGTTGTCACTAGCATGTAGCACATATAAGAAAATTATTTATCCTATTGAACTGAGTGGTAGTAGGCGTAAAGGGGGGTTGGGACCACCAATGTAAAAGAGGAAAGTTATGGGGTTACCCAGCACTAAATCACCTTATACTTACACTAATGTTCTGTGACATTTCATTTGACACGGTGGTGTTATTAGAAATGTGTTTGCCTCTGAAAAGATGTTACAGTTAAATGTCAACAGGGATCCACTCTTTAGGCTCTGCCAAATAGTTTGAGGATGTTTCATCCAGTGAAGGGCATTTGCTGTAGCCTAATATTATAAAACTCAGCATAATATTATTGTGGGCTCTCTTTGACGTACCCTAATGCACCAACTGGTGGAATAGTGTTTCACCTTTGTGAAGTGATATTAGGGTGTTCAAATATGGACGTTTCAAATTAAGAGCTACTCTCATTCATATGGTATTCACTGAGCATCCAGTTAAAGCTTGTGAAGATTGAGTTTTATGGTTGGCTTGAATTTGATCTGCATTAATACTATCAGCATGTTGGATTAATGACACAAATGTAGCTGTCTCTTCACTTGGACCACATTCAAAGTTTTTTTTTGTTTTTTTCAAGTTCTTGAAATAGCACAACACCCCTGGTGAGAGCGTTCCCAACAGTGTTGATTTTCATTGTGACTTTCCAGTGCTGGACCGCTTATAAGACATCTCTTAACACTCCGAGGGAAATTGTTCATTCCAGTCAGTCTTCAGGAAGATTGATGCTGGCAGATTAACTCAAACCTACTTCATTTTTAAAGCTGCTGATTATTGCATTCTCTTTTCCCATGAGCTAGCTGGAAGAAAAAATTGGCTTAGTAGCCTTTTCAGTCTTTCATTGTTGCTTGATTTTTGTGTAATGTATAGCTCACTGTATTTATAAAATATTATATAATATATATTTTCACTGGTCCCGTTGCAAAGAATTTAAGTGATTTGACAATGTACAATTGAATTTTTATTTAAAAAATAGCGCTGTTATTTAACAAGGAGCATTCAGTTGATCATAATTGACAATAAAAAACATATAATCTTTCAAATAAATACTTTGAAATTTCATCAAACAACCCTAACAAAAAGGTTCATGGTTTCCACAAAATTATTAGGCAGCACATAATGATATAATAAAGAAAGGTTTCTTTAACAGCAGATCAGCATATTGATTTAATATATTGATTTCTAAAGGATCATGTGACACTAAAGACTATAGAAAAAGCTGCTGAAAATTCAACTTTAGATTTTAAAAAACATTAAAATAGGAAACATTTATTTTAAATTGTAATAATATTTAATAACATTATTGTTTAGACCAGGGGTTTTCAACCTGTGGGGCGCCAGCACCTGTCAAGGGGGGCGCGAGCATCAGTTAATTCAGAGACGTTCCCTTGAGAATTTATGAATATAAATTAACAAATCTTTAGCCATCCACTAGGGGGCAATCTGACTCCCACTGCTAGTCGACAGTTAGAGCAGAGTTGGCGCGAGTATCAGTCCCGCTCAGTGTTGCCAAGTCAAGTCCGCGGTTTTCCCGCTTGCCGCGTTTTGTAGTTTTGGGCTAGTTTTGAGTAGCAATTAGGCGGGTTTTGTTGGGAAAACCTGGCAACCCTAGTCACGCTTATTGACAGTGTAATGCCGAGTTCACACTGCGCGATTTTAGCCCGATTTTTCACTCGCCGACAGGTTTTGCGAAATCGCAGACAAATCCCCGACATAGGAGGCAAATCGGTGCTCGTTCACGCGAGTGACAATCAACGCAGTATGAATTATCAAAGACGCGATCTAAGGGAATCGCCGATGCACGCGAAATATTTGGCATGCTAAATATCTGGAGCTGTTTTCCGCTCTATGGATGTGCGCTCCGATCAGTCGCTCTAACCGCACAAGCAAGCACTCCGTTAATATTCCGCTCACGCTCACCGTGAACCAATTCCCGCTCAGATCCCGCTCCGACATAATATTTCTCTAGTAGGCCTAATTGTTTACTGTTTGTAACGAAATTCTTGGATTATTGTCTAAAATTAAGCATGCTGATAAATAGCAATTATCATGTTTCAGAGCGAAATTCTTACATTCTTCTTAATTTTATTAATTGTAATGTATTAATTAAAATGTATTA
>NW_015505492.1:227172-241290 GCF_001515645.1 Sinocyclocheilus grahami
GACGCTGGCACCCACCCCCGCCGCCGCACCCGCGGGCGAGTGGCACCCAAACGGGGGGGGGGGGGGGTGGCGAGTGAAATTAGACCAACTTGGGGGGCACGCATGTCCTAGGGGGTTGAAAACCCCTGGTTCAGACTGTAGGTTTGAGCAAATAAGTGTAGCCTTTGTAAGCATACGAGACTTAAAAAAACTTCTTTCCAACCCCAAACTTTTGAATGGTAGTGCATCAGATAATATGCTTTAGAATAATTTTGGAAAACAGTTGCATACGGTGAAAAAAATATTTGTTTGACTGCAAGTCTGCAACAAGTGACAGGATGTTTTATTGTTTAATTTCTGTTTTTGCATCATCACATTGGTTAGCCTATTGTCAAATGTCTGTGGTTCAAAATATTGCTCCATTAGCGGTACATTAAACAAAATATCTATTATTTGATTGACTGATTTTGTGTCACATTGCATCAGGTTAAGAGATGATGCCATCCAACTGTGGTCCACCAGACTAACCTTATGATTTGTACACACATCATAAAGCATGCAATTTATTCAACTTGATTTAACTAATTAACTTGATGTACGAAGTCAGAAAACAAAAATGTTCCTCAGAACAAGTTGTCAAATTTTATTATATAATGTGTCTCTCAGATAGTCCCAAACCAGTAGGCAGCAAGTAGCAGTGTTGGTGTTTGCCGTGAGAGCCTGAAGCTGGTGCTGCTGACAGGCAGAGCTGTTTTTAGATGGCTACTGAAGGTCAGGTCAGTCCTGCTGGGGAAGACTCTAAGAGCTATTATATACCAACATCCAGCAAAATGACGTGCTTCCTTCCAGAAGGACAGAAATGTTTGATGTGTTTAACCCAAGCTTGTTCTCAGATAATTCAACAGGTTGGCTTTGATGTGCTATGATAAACTCTTGGTTTTTTTCTCATGCGTTTTATTCATTTGGTGTTGGGCAGGTTTACGCCGCTCTTATATGAGGGGTGCAGCGGGTGCTACAGCAGGAGAGGATCAGGTCACATTGCATTCATATGGTGTCAGATACTTTTCGGTCTTGTTAGCATAAATGAGCCCATCTGGTTAAGTACTCAGGTCTCAATCATGGGCAAGTCTTCACCATTTCAGATATTTTGACACCATGACTGTCAATTCAAATCATGATTGGTCCAGATCTTCTTGTTTATTTAGAAACCGCAGAGAATGATAGCCACATTCTAGAATACTAATAGAGCTGCAAGGCTATGCTAATTCAGAACTTTAATTTAAAACTAAGAGTAGATTTTATTTTTCTTCTGCAGAATAAAAGAAACATCTAAAAAGCTTGGGGTCTGTAAGATTTTTTTTACTAAAAACAAAAACAAGACATTAAATTGATTATCAAAGAATAAAAAAGGATTATGGTTTCCACAAAAATATTAAGTGGTTTTCTACACTGAAAATAATAAAAGAAAGGTTTTTAAGTTCAAAATCATCATGTGACACTGAAGACTAGAGTAATGATGCTGAAAATTCAGCTTTGCCATCACAGGTATAAAACTACATTTTAAAATATATTGCAATAAGTTATTTTAAATTGTAATATTTTACAATATTACTGGTTTTACAGCCTTGATGAACATGAGCGACCACTTTCAAAAACAAAAACAAACAAAAAAAAGCTTACCGACCCAAAACTTTTGAATGGTTGTGCATGCTGAGTGTAATTGTCACGGGTGCACTGCTGAGCAGACTGAGGAGCAAGGAATGGAGAGAGACAAGGAGTACATTAATCCAAATGGGTTTAATTGACACAAAGGACCATGGAACACTCACGCTATACATGACAACATGAACATTCAATACCGGATGCTGGAACACACACAGGGAACACTATTTATACACACAGGAGGAGGGGATGACGAGACACACCTGGGAGCAATGAAACATCAAGGGAAACACCTGGGACAAATGAAGTTAACTAATCAGGACAGGAACAGGAAACTAACCAAATAAGGGCATAGGAAGGCACATGGGGAGCAAGACACACAAAACATGGAACAGAGTCTGACAGTAATAGGATATTCTCTGAAGAAAAATAGTGGGACTTTATCCATTATCTTGATTTTATCCATCAGGAATTGATTGGATTGTGCAAAGAGGAAAGATTACAATTATATTTTGCACTGGAATGATGTGCAAAAACAATCATGCACAATAAGACCAGAAATGTTTATTAAGAATGTATATAGGATGCATTTTGATTTCATGTTGGCTTCATTTTATTTTTCCTTTACAGTCCATATGTCTAGCCATCAAATGTCTCTATAGTTTTCTCTGTGGCCTACTTTCCCCTCCATGATTTACTTGACCCACAGAACAGCTCCTTTGTGCTGCTGTGAGTGAGCAGGAGATTTGAGCTGGCATATCAGCCACTCATTCATCCAGGCATCAATTGGAATGAGCTAGAATGGAGAGTTAATGCATGTTTTGTGTGCCAGGCCTGGTAATCCTCCCTTCAGTCTCTCCAAGCCTTTGTTTTCCCATGCTCCCTTCCTTTTCCTTTTGCCGTTAGTTTTGCTAACCCGGCACAAAGCAACAGTATCAGTGCATTTACTAAAACAAGTAAATATGAGTTTTGCCAAACGTCTTTCTTTTCTGCCATTAAGGTTTTTTATTATGTGGCCTATAAATTATGAAGCCTTAAAGGGCCGAATCACCCTGAAATGAACATTCCGGCATCAATTACTATCGTTCCAAACCCATATAACTTTCATTTTGGCTGAAGTAATCCTTTTAAATTGTAGCACATGTCATTTTATGGGGATGTTGCCCCTAGCACATGAACATTACTATCACAGTGGCCTTTCTGAAGGTGACAGGACACTCCCCCTGCTAGATGTGGCAATTAGACTTGACATTTATAGAGGAAGAAGACTCTTAAAACAACCCCTGCACTCTAGTGGGTAGCACCCATTCACACAGACACAACTAAAGCAGCTGTCAAGCAGGAAAAAGACTGCAATTGCTACCCACTGTGGGTAGTTATATATATATATATATACACAGAACACCATTTTGAAAGAAGGAGGAAGTCATTCAAATCTATTTTAGACTCATCGTGGCCAACTGTGAGCATAATCATTCCAACCTCGAAAGGTTGGATGTTAGATAACCAGACCAGCAGAGGTTTTTTGCTAAACCTAGTGTGGCTTATTTTTACAGGCTTGTACCTCAATAAGCATATGAGACAGACTTCAGTTATTTGTGAATTTGTGCCAGAGGATAAGAGCTCTGCAGTTGGTGGCTGCAGTTATATTAGGTTCATAAACATGGTCAGTGAACTTGAGCTGGTAATTCATTTGAGAAAATGATTATCAAAAACTGTGCCATCGTGGCAGTATGCAAGAAGAAGTACTACAATCTGTCATATTTGCCCATGAGTATGTGTGAAGTGCCTGGATATATAGACCATCCAGGTGTCGGATTGCATTGGTCACGTTAAGCTCATCCACAGTGTGGACGTGACCACAGTAGTGGAAACACAGCTGTCACATACCGATACATTTTTTACAAGATATTACACACAGTAGCCAGTAACGGCACTGATTTATGAGGTTTTATGGACTGAATTATCAAGATGATGTTGAATCTGCATGCTTTTTCTTGTTTTTTGATTTTGTGCATATGTGTAATGGGTAAACATGAGTAAATAAGATAAACAACACAGCTAAGAGTGCTGTGCTCTTATTGGCAGCTGAAAGCATAATCAAATTAACCAAAATATTTCACAAGCAAACACTCAAGGCATGCAATCAAAGATTCTATGTTTGCCTAACAATTATCAGCTTTACACTTGTAACCAGAAATCCTTGATGCATGATAGTTTTAATCTTTTTTTTATGCTGATTACTAGTTAATCCCTATATTATTAAATGTCTCGCCTTTGATGTACCAGGAGGAGACTGATAAAAGTATCAGATGAGAATAACGGCTGTATCAATAAAGTTGTGGCCACATTTACCGTCATACTGGTGATTTTGGACAGTGAAATTCTGTCATTTCAATAGAAATCCATGCAATCTGGAATTTCACAATGGGTTCAATTTGGACATGTGATATTCACTGCAGTGACCAACAGAAAGCTAATTGGTTTGAAAATGACTTATATGTAAACTGTGCTTCATACAGTACATTGCTAATGTCAATTAACAATGGACCTTTTTTGCTAACGTGACAGGACCTTAAGAAACAAAAGCATTCATCCATTTGCACATCCCTCAGATTTCTAAGCCAAGTGGAATTTAAATGCAACTTCAAAAAGTAGATATTTGTATCTTTGATAAAGTTGCATGATTGTAGTAATTTCAAGTGTTTGATTGAACTCTGTGGGGGAAATCATTACATTTGGACATCCATAAATTTGGACAGTGTGTTTGTCTTACTTAATGTTAAGTAGCTTTAATTTCAGATGATACCAAAGGTGGCCCATGAACTGATTAAATTAGTTGATTTGATTGTTCTATTAGTGTTGTAGTTTGGAGTTAAGCACTTTAGAGGGGATAGTTCACCCCAAAATGGAAATTCTGTCATCATTTAGGCCTACTTACTCTCATGTTATTCCAAACCTGTGTTAACCTGACTTATTATTATAGAACATTAAAAAATGTTTGGTGACCAAAAACATAAAAAAAAGCTGACATTTCTCAAAATCACCTTTCTGTAGTTTCTAAGCTTTAAATGTGGTTATTGTACTCTAAATTAACATCTTACTGCTTGATAGCTTCTGGATAATTGACAACAAACTAACTTTCACAGAGTAATCTTATATGTCTTGTATGCTGTTTCAGACACATACTTCTCATTTTCTTGTTATGGCTAGTCTACTCCTCAGGCTCTTGAAATAGGCTTTGCAGTCTTGGCACTTCTGTGTCTAAATCCTTGGCTCAGATGTGCATGCATTCGTCTATTCATTAAAAATTCAAAACAGATGGAAATGCAAAAAAATTATAAAAATACAGAGTCATTTCTTCAGTTCTTCTCAATGGTAGTTTTAGTAGTCACTCAGGAAGCATATCATATCACAGTGTCAACTTCTTAATCTAGCCAGACAAGATTAGAGAGAAACATGCTCGCAACTGAAATCAGCTTTATTCATTTTGCATTCACACTGTTTTTTTTGTAAATGAGACAGTCCTTAGACTTCTACATTGCTGGCTCTCAGAAGTGCACAGCCAGACTTGAAAGAGATGCTTCTGACTCAAAACACAGCTGAAACCTCACCAGATTTAGAAGAAATTAAAGTTTTATGGTATAGAGATGACACAGTGTCATCCATGTGCAGTCTGAAGGTTTTCATGTATCTATTGTATATCACAGAATCCTAAATGATGGTCTGCAACATGCTCCGTACATATCATGGAGGAAAAGAATTGACTCAAAATCTAAAAATTGTCTGCGTAGATGCACAATCTGTAGAATTTTTTTCATCAATAAAGCGTTCAATGAGGGTTTTGATGTCCTTATTTAAAATCTGAAATGACAGATATGTTGTATTTCATCCCAAAATTTAAATAAATCAATCAATCTAAATTAGGTAAAATAGAAACATTAAGAACTTTAAGATTTGTATTACATTAAAATTTCCCCACACACAAATGTATAACCAGCTCATCTTATTCAAAATCAAAAGTGCAGTAAAAACTGTGAAATGTCTAAAAAAAAAAATTATTTAATGGCAAAGCTGAATTTTCAGCAGTCATTACTCCAGTCTTCTGTCACATGATCCTTCAGAAATGATTCTAATATTCTGATTTGATTTGAACATTATAAATGTCTTCACTGTCACTTTTGATGAATTGAATGCATCCTTGCTGAATAAAAGTATTAATTGCTTTAAAAATATATATTTCTGACCTCAAACCTTTTAACAGTAGGCTAGTGTATATAACAAATTTTAAATTTATATAATTTTTGTGGAACGTATAAAAAGATTAATAAATCTCACAAAGCCTGTTAAAAACATGCAAAATATGACCCAGACATGTTTTTGTTTCATTAACATTATATACTTCATATGCATTATTTCAGACTTAGGGTCTGTAGACTAAAGCGCATGACTTTATTCTGCAAACGCAGTCTTATTTTTAGCAAGAGGAACACATTATCTGTTCAAACACTAAGCATGCAGCATGCCAAATGTGTGCTTAAGATCTCTTTGTGCACCCAGCTGTCATGGATTCAGGATCCGTGTGTGTTTTTATCCTCCACTGATTTTATTGAGAGGGTATCAAGCAAGCACCTGTAAATGACAGAGTCTTCTCTTTTGTTCAGCTTTATTCATACATACATCTAAGCTACGTTATCAATCTCATGTGGAGGCAGACAAATAAAGACCAGATTATTACCTTGTCTAAGCATTGTGTTTGCAGAAGTGCTGACCTGTCAGTATTTCATTTAAAAGCTTGTTTGGTTTGTGGCAGATTACACCAGGGAGCAAGGCAGCCTCCAGCAACCTGATCCAGGGTGACATCATTGTGGCCATTGATGGGGTCAGCACAGAGGGGATGACACACCTGGAGGCCCAAAACAAGATCAAGTCTGCCAACTTCAATCTGGCCCTTACCATGCAAAGGTACAGTGCATTGTTAGTGTTTTGGAGCTGTGTGTGTGTGTGTGTGTGTGTGTGTGTGTGTAATTGTTCAAAAACATTTTGGAAAGATGTCACTTATGCTCACCAAGACTGTATTTATTTGAACGAAGTACAGTAAAAGCAGTAATATTGTGAAATATTATTACAATGTAAAAAAAATAAACTTTTTTATTTTAATATAATTAAAATGTAATTTATTCCTGTGATGGCGAAGCTGAATTTTCAGCAGACTTTACTTCAGTCTTCAGTGTCACATGATCCTTTAGAAATCATTCTAATTCTAACATTTAAATTAAAAAAATTAGTATTACTTCTCTCTGATGCATTTGTGTATTATAGTACTTGCCAAAACCTTTTGAAACCAGGAAGGATGTGGCAGTGCTTGGAAATTCAGTATTGTGTATGACACATGTAGGGTCTGTAGAAATGTGAGCGATGCCTCTTGGATTGAATTGGAGTTTCTTCTATTCTGGTGAAGGGAATAAAATGATCTGCCATGTTTACACTGTGATCTACACTGATATTTGATATCTGTCTTGGCGGCCATAAGTTTGTAACAATCTATCTTCAATGACAGCTCTGGGGCAGCCTTTATCATTCTCTTGTGTGATCTGTCAATTCAGTGGCTACAAACAAATTATTAATTGAATTATTGTTGGCTCATTCACTGCAGTGTAATAAAAGCAGGCCTCGTCTGTTCAGTGTAGTCAATCATGGGATTCATTTTTATGAAGTGTAAACAGACTGCAGCTTCAGTATATCATAAACATATGTGACTGAGATTTTGTGTGAGTTTAGATGAGCTCTGTTTGTGTTTAGCCAGGAAAGGTCATGTGATTTTATTGACTCATGTCAGAATGGCTGCTGATTAATTTTGCTCATTTTCAACATTACTAGACAAAAAGCTCTTCAAAACAGACAATGAATACATGCACACTTCTAGAATCTTCCTTCATGTGGGAAAACTAGACAGGCTCCGTAGAGTAGCTATCGCTTGCAGAGAGATAAACGCATACAATACTCGGCAACTAGAGCAGGATCAGAGTGAGTGTTATATAGTGTGAGTTATTGGATGCAGGTGAGTGCGCAATCAGTGCAGTGGAGCATGGTAGATGTAGTCCAAAGTGATGTGTGATGGTCTATGTGGAGTGAGTGTCAATATGCTGACCTCTTGTGTTCATTGGCTAAAAGTCCATGGACCGGATTCGTGACACTTCACAGCCTCTGGCGAGTGTCCATTCATCCATCAGCAACATCATACACCAGTTAACTTGATAAGCTTTTTTCCAGCCTTTTGCTCCAACTCAAGGCTGCCCAGTACTGACACAACATAGCTTTAAACAAGGTTACGTTCACACTGCAGTTGATCTGCATAACTTTCTTATTGATATATGGATATGGTTTTCGAACTTTGTAGTTAGATCAGAATCCATGCAACTTTATTTTTCTCAACATTCATTTTACTAGCTCAGCATTCATCCTAATTGTATGGTAGATTTACCCATAAAATGTATGTATGAATTGCAGTATGTGAAGTTTTACACTGAAAGGTAATATCTAAAGGGTGGAAAAAGCATTAAAAAATATATTGATACACTTTAAGTGTAAAAAATATTTCTTTATACTATCGTAAGTAAGATTTTTGAAGTAATCAGTAAGAATCAGTAAGATTTTAAATTCCTCAAAAATGTTAATATTTTTTATAAAGTCATTGATAATAAGAAATGTTTCTTGAGCACCAAATCAGCATATCAGAATGATTTCTGAAGGATAATGTGACACTGAAGACTGGAGTAATGATGCTGAAAATTCAGCTTTGCTTCACAGAATATCTTAATACAGTATATTATGTATTTTACAGTATATTGTATTCTGTACATATACTGTATTTTTAATCAAATAAATGCAGCCTTGTTAAGCATAAGAGACTTAAAGTCAGAAATTGACCCCAAACTTCACAGCAGAAATTTATATATTGATGCCAAATAATGTTTTTCTTTAAACATTGCAAAGAAACAAAACTGTTCATTCTAATGCTAATGCAGAGTTTTGAGATTGGAAGACTGGACGAAATTCTAATAATGAATGAATAACAAAATATGATATCATATTGCATTATGAAATGTGCTGATGGTGTTATGATGTACATGACAGGCTAAAGTGTGTTATGTGATTGTTTAGACAGTGTCTGGTATGGGCCACATTTAAAAGATCATGTCAACAGCTTCATATGTGAACAACATCAAATTTGAGCAGAAAAATATCAACTGAAGGCTCTTGGTTAAAGTGATCAACTAATCAAAAGAGCGGAATGAAAGATATCTGCCATTTATTCTAGGCATGTAATATAAATATCAGTTATCAACAGATGAAGCTGCAGAGAGAGTGACATGCCTGGGATAGTGTCTTCCTCATAAACCATGTCTGCACTAGTCATCCGTGAGATACGTGAAATATATGAGCTTGTAAAAACATCCTTGATCTCTCCAGCGCAGGTTGCAATTCTGATGTGTCTTAGTTCTTAAATCAGGTTTACAGTTAGTTCACTTTATCATGAGCAAAACCCCAAAAAGGCATGTTCACCTTTATTTCCCCTCTTTGAGCATACCTGCAGGGATTACACCGGACCATCCTTCCTTTGCTTTAACACTCTTAATAGATCCCAGAGTTCCCTCTCCAAGAGTTGTTGTTAGAAAGTGGACATGTAGGGTGGGATAAACTTTAACACTTTTCAAGATACGTTATGTACAGTACGTTGTTGTCAAAACGTATCTTTTGTCTTTACTGTGTTCCAAGGACTTCTCTTTTGTCAATTGTTCTTTGTGCTTTTCTTTTTGCACAAATTTTCAAAAAAAAGTATGCTAGTTTTTCCCTTTTGTGTACAAGGCAAGTAATGTTTTTATTTTTTTCTTCTGAAAAGGTTCAATTTGGCACAAAGTCTGTTTGGACAAAAGCATTTTTTTGATAGCTGATAGCAACGAAAACTGCTTCTGTTGTGGATGGCATTCATTATGTTGTTATTGTGACAGTGTTCAATTTCAAAGGAAAGTCGAGAGACCTGGAAAACTGAAAATGTTTGCCACAAGTTTGTACATGGCTGCATCATTTATGTAGAACTGTGTGTGAAATGTTTATAGTTCACCACTTGACATTGCAATTTTGTCATAAAAGATGTGGTCCAGACAGTCTGTCTTTAGCACTTCTGTCATTTTCTTAAAATGCTCACTCTGTTTTATCACAGGTCAAAGCGGCCCACTCCATTTCCCATGACAACACCAAGGATTGACTCCCCTATGCCTGTGATCCCTCATCAGAAGGTCTGTCACATGTTACTCACTGTCATGCATTCTACATATATCTGCATACAGTATATGTTCGTGCATTCACATACTTTAAGTCAAGCACAGGTCATACATTCCACATGATTGTTCATGAAATGTAAAAGCTAGAGAAAGCCTTAGTGCAAGCTTCAGCTGAAGTCCTCAGTTAAAAGGGTTTTTTATTTAAAAAAAAATATTTTTAGAGGGTAAGATAAAAGATTCTGTTCTTTGGTTTTCTCTCAACTCAGGATGCCTTTTTCATGTATGCTATCTGTACAAATGTTCTACTACATGTAAAAAGCCTTATGATGCCCCCTGCTGGTTTTCACTTTGCACATTCCAGCAAAAAGTTAACTAAACATTGTTAATGTATTGCTCTTCACAATTAGTTTGCCATTTAATAACAAATATTGTGTTAGTCACATAAAAAGAAAGATCATAAACCCTCTGTTTCAGAACCCTGATTAGTACATACATTATCGTTCAAAATTTAGGGTATTTTTTTAATAGAAATTAATACTTATTCAGAAAAGATGCAAAAGACATTTATAATATTTCACAGTTAATCACAGTTTCCACAAAAATATTAAGCAACTCTTTACAACACTGATAATATTAAGAAATATGTCTTGAGCAGCAAATATTAGAATGATTTCTGAAAGATCATGTGACATTGAAGACCGGAGTAAATTCAGATTTGCCATCACAGGTATAAATTACATTTTAAATATATATTTAATAAAAAACAATTATTTTAAGTTGTAATAATATTTACAGTTTTTACTGTATTTTGATCAAATAAATGCAGTCTTGTTGAGCAGAAGAGACTTTTAAAAATATATATTAAAAAAATCTATTTTGAATGGTAGTGTACAAACTCATATTATGTTAAAGAAGGTAGAGAATAAGTTATTTCTTCAAAACATTAGCCATTTCCCACCTTTGTGTGGTTACAAATCAATATAATCAATCTTTCTTATATGTTTCAACAAAAAGGAGATATTTTTCAAAATGCCATTCCTGCACTTCAGTACAATGAATACAAATCGGGGCTATAAAAAAAATCTAGACATACTGTAAATTATGATATAATTTTCTTTTTTTTGTGTGGTAAAATATTCCTTTTGCTTTCAGTAAAACATCAAGTCAACAATTTTCAAATACATTTTTGTAGTTTACATAGTGTTAACTTAAATTATTGTCATTCTAAGCTTTCCTCTGACCGGCTCCTTCTGTTCTTTCTTTCTCAACACTGTCCACACACATGCACGTTTCCCTTTAAGGATCAGCCTGTGCAAATGAATGGGGCTCTCTCGGTTTCTGCTAAGACAAACTCCAGCTACTCAAGCAAGCACACCAACCAGTCCTATAGCACTGTGGTGAGCAGTAGCGGAGAAGCTTCTTTGCCTGCTCAAAGGCATTTAGCTGCTCCGAGGGACAAATCCTCCTCTGGGCAAAAAAGCCAGCAGTATAACTCCCCCATCGGTCTGTACTCTGCAGAGACATTACAAGAGATGGCCATGCTGCAGGAGAGGGTTAAGAGCCCGGGGTCAGGCATGCCTAGTGGGTATGTAATCACAGAACGACTGAGATCTGACACTAGCAGCCAGGTGTCCTATTTAAAAATATAGTGTTTAATTCTAAATTAACAGTGTAGAGTTTCTAAAAGAGGTTAGAATCAGTGGGCCGGTTATAGTTCAGCCCCACCTGGTTGCTAACGTTGCTCTTGACAGAAGAATGACAGTGGCCATGCAACATTCAGAAAAGAGAGGTTATTTCTGTTACATTGACCCTATTCCCCACTGGCATTAGCAGGCCAGAGGAGGATCTAGTTTAAGCTTCAAGCCTCTGAAGGAACGTGCAAGACAAATTTGAGCTGAGGCTTCAGTTGGAGGTGGCCCTCCTTCAGGTACAGCGATCATGTTATACCAGATAATGCATTCACCAGAGGGGTTAGATTTAAAAATTGCCTGTCAAAATGGAAAATACACCTCTGTTCCTCCAAAATGTTGGGGTCAGTAAGATTTTTTTTCTTTTGTAAGAAATGAATACATGTTAATTATATTTAGCAAGGATGCATTAAATTGATCAGAAGTGACCATAAAGACATGTGTAGTGTAACAAAATATTTATTTTTCAAATAAATGCAGTTTTTTTTTTTTTACTTTCTATTGATCGAAGAAAGTGTTTCATGGTTTCCACAAATATATTAAGCAGCACAACTGTTTTTATTGATAATAGTAAGACACTGATAACAAATGAAGAGTTCAGATGCAATGTGCTGTTTGAAATTTTCTTCTGAAATGAGAATTTTTATCAGGCTCCTATGTTTAGTTTCAGTAATTTCACTATAATGGCAATGAATAACTGAACATAAACATAGGAACCTTAGAAGAATGCTCATTTTCGAAGAAAATTTCAGATGGCACTTAGAGGCCTTTGTATCTGAACTCTTCAAATATTTCTTGAGCACCAAAATATCATATCAGAATGATTTCTGAAGGATCATGTGACACCAAAGAATGACTGCTGAAAATTCAGTCATCACATGAATAAAAACAGGTAGTTTAAATTGTAGTACTATTTCACAATTGTACTGTATTTCTGATCAAATAAATGAATTCCTGGGTAAACATGAGATGTATTTCAAAAGCATTTTAAAAATCTGACAAACTTTTGAAAACAGACCCCAGATTTGTATCTGCATAAATTCATGTTTTGCTAACCAAAGCAAGCTGTCGTATTGAGACATTAAAAGCACTATATCACTTTCCCAGTTTGACAGTTTCACTTCTGCATTGTAACCTCAAAGCAATGCACTTTGGCAGTACTGTTGTGGATTAGGTAAATGGATGACAATGTCCTGTACTCCTCTCCGTTTACTCTCTTCCTCATATGCGGTGAAAAGGGTCTTAGCGTGTGCCTCAGCACAGAGGAAATCTCAGGCCGTCGAGTGATATGGATGGAGAGGGGTGAGAGAGCACCTGTCACCGCTCTCCTCTTAAAAGGTCATGGAATTTCAGGGTTCAGTTTACTAACTACACTGATACACCCCCCTCACTCCCTCCGATCACATCTTTGCAGGGAGACACTCTTATGAAAACTCGTTTGTCTGTTGCATTCAGTTATTTATTTATTTGCCTCTTTGAAAGGCGACTTGCTACTCGCTACATGTCACTCATGCCAAACACACACACACACACTGACACTCAAACACACTAACGTTTTCCCTTTTCCTAAAAGGTGAAGTATGTAATTTCTGTGCCACAAAGAGAATGTGTCTATTTGAGCAGCCCAGCTTGGGTCAACCAGTGGCTTGAGTTTAGTGCAGGACATCCTGTGTAAGACAGGAAGTGTTTGAACCAGCATTATTTTCACAATTCGGAAATTACACACTGCACCTTGAAAATCTGATGAAATTCTTAATTTTGAAGAACTTTCACTGGCACAACCCTTCCATGTTAAGTTTATATGAGTTTCTAACCAATGTCCTTGTTTCTGTTTCCTTTCGCCCATTGTAGGTTATTACCAACACTCCTGCCAAGTTAGTAACAGCCTCCTGGCATAACGTTGTAGTGCTCTGTGTGGTATACATGCATGGAATTTTTTGGATCTGCCTTTGTGGTATAAAGTGTGGTTAGTGAGATTTGTCATCCTGTGCATTCTCAAATTGCTTTAATTATGCACTAATGCTTAAAATAAACCTATACTACAACACAGAGAAGCATATCTGAATCTTTGGAATATGTATTTATGAGAATCCCAGTTGGCACTGTGCTGCAGTGTGTGTTTTAGGAGACTAGAGGTTTGCTTGCTGAACTCATGTTTAGCGTTGAGAATGCGTTTGTCATCATTTTATTGGTCCCAGTTAGGCACTTCTTCGTTAGTATACTCACAGTGTTTGGTTGGGAATCTTATGCTACATTCACACCATGTCGTAATTACCACATTTACTATATGACAGTCCGTGATTATTATTTGTGATCTGAATTATGTATTTCGGTTGCAGCACTACTAATGGCAAAATTAATTTGTGTAATTTAATAGACAATATAACAAGTAAGTCATTATTCAAATGCCGTGTTAATAGTTATAGTTTATTCAGTCAGATATTAGATAGTTATTGTGACGAGTGGTGGCGGGGCCGAGAGCCGTGGGAACGGAGCGAGGCCGG